>NC_088980.1:55676547-55976547 GCF_963932015.1 Anas acuta | reverse complement strand
GTATACTGACACAGCTTTCTCCTCTTCAAGAAAGGCAGTGATAAAATTGTGTATTTCACTGTCTTCATGGCTTAAGTGGAGGCACTTAAATCTATTATGAATGTAAACCTAACTTTTTAGAAAGAAATTAATTGACATTTTATTGTAAAGTTAGCCAACTCTAAAACAGACAAGTTGCCTGGTGTTGTGGTTTGTCTGGGACAGAGTTAATTTTCTTTGTAGATTCTATGTTTTGGATTTTTGACAAAAATAGTGATAAAAACACACTGATGTTTTTAGTTTCTGCAAAGTGGTGTTTGCATGGAGCCAAGGATTTTCCTGCTTCTCATGCTGTCCTGCCAGTGAGGAGACTGGGAATGTACAAGGAGATGGGAAGGGACACACCCAGGAGAGCTGACCCAGATTGACCAAAGGGATATTCCACACCATATGACATGCTCAGTAATAAAAGCTGGGGTAAAGGAGGAAGTGAGGAACATTTGGAGTGATGGCGTTTGTCTTTCCAAGGAACCATTATGTATGATGAGCCCTGCTTTCCTAGAAGTGGCTGAACACCTGCCTGCCAATGGGAAGCAGTGAATGAATTCACTGTTCTGCTGTGCTTGCACGCAGCTTTTGCTTCACCCAGTAAACTGTCTTTATTTCAAGCCATGAGTTCTCACACTTTTACCTTTCCAATTCTCTCTGCCATCCCACCCTAGGGAGTGTGAGCGAGTGGCTATGTGGTGCTGAGCTGCCTGTCGGGTTAAATCACAACAGCTGCTAACGTCTGGACTACAGAGAACAGAATCATAATCTGATGATTCTTAACTGGAGTCCAGATCAAGATATTTCTCTCTGGCTGACATTGTTTTCACATGTGCTATATGTTTATGCCTTTCTCTTCTGCTTGTTTTAGAAATAGGCCTCTGCTAACATGGTTCCATGTGCTTAAATTCTTTGTGCTGGGAATTCACTATTAAAAATTATGGGCTGGCAATTCACGCTTCTTGTCAAGGTCTATTTTTCTCAAATACACTGCCTAGTCAAACTTGGGGAATTACAGTCTTGCTGATAATCACTGTATGTTGCTTGATGTTGCAACGTGTTGCTGGCTTTCTACCTTTTACTTCTCTCTTTTCCACTCCTATCATGCACGAATTAGAAGGCAAATTGAGTATAAATTTTCCCATGTCTGCTTAGAACTGGAATTTAATTAATTCTTTCCCCTTATGACCATTTCAATGAACATCAAAATACAATGAAATATTCCTGTGTTCCGCACAGGTACAGAATAGGCCTCACGCATTCTTAGCCACAAACACCAGTTTGTGAGTGTTGACTTCTGCAGATCACCAGCATGGTAACTATATGGGCCATGCATAATCATACAGAAATAGAACACGTCTGTAACTAGTACTGTGCAAAACCACATAGATTTCAGATGATGGAGATCTGTGAAAATGAAAGAATGAAATGCAAATATATTTTTCTTTATGTAGCAGGGTTATGTGTTAGACTATTTCGCACTGGTCTCTGACTGCAATAGAAGAAAGTCTCTATTGTTCATTTCTCAACATTTTTTTTTCTTCTTTTATTTCAAATTGTCCTACTATGCATTGCAAAATATCTAGAGTAAAAGGGAGAAAAGTAGGGAAAAAGGTTAGAACTTAAGCTTGGATGTGTGATCTGACAAAGCCAAGCAATATATATGGTCATATATATATATATGTATTATATAGTCGTTTACATCATGCCTGGATAAGTGCTTTAAGTGTTATATGACAAATTACATTTAAAGATGGCTTTCAATGCCATGTGTGATGAAGACTTCACTACCTACTGCTCTCTCTTGTTAAGACACAATTTGCTGATACAAAAAAAAAATATATAAGTAAATCTGACAGAATGTAGCAGCTGGTCTCAAGAGCTGTCCACTGTCTTATTTAAACCCACATTCTCAAGAAAATGATACGGACTAGATAAGAAGGTAAACAAGTTGATAAAATAAGCCTTGTATATTGAACTTCTGCATACATGGACTTACACGTGCTTATGTGTTTTGTTGAGACTTGCAGACTTTAAGTGTCAATGTAAAAATGTTCCTCTTTTTTTTTCAGTGATATCTATGATTTTAGCCATATGAAAACCTATATGAAGTTAGTGAAGTAGCTTAGATTATCTAACTCCAGTATCTCACTAAGAAGTGGCTAAATGTCACACTGTCTTTTCCTTTGTGTACATTTCATTAACACATTTGCTGGTTTTACTATTTTAGATACAAGATATGAAAAGCTGATCTTTCAGTTTCAACAAATTCAGAAGCTCAGTGCCACAGGCAGAGAAAATCATTGTGTTCATTCTGGTTTATCAAAAGCTACTGTTATTTCAGTAACATGAATTGAATGGGTGTGTTCAGTGAATGAGTTAGCAACTCTTAACTGTTGTTTACAAACAACATAGCTGTCTCCCAAATTCTGCACTTCAGCTTTTAGCAGCATTCAGATAGAGGTGAATCCCTCAGTTGCCAAGACAATTTCTCCATCTTTTTGCAGAGCTTTCTTCACATGCCTGTAGTTCACAGACCAAGAAAAAAATAAAATAAATCCACAGTTCTTTCATCCCTTGATTCAATTTCCACAAACACCTGCCAGGGAGTCAGGTCTCTTCCCTGAAGCCAAAAGGTCTGTTCAGCCCAGAAAATGGAATTATAGTCCTGCACAATGTTTTAATAAAGCTGCCACAGAGCTTTTGTCTGCATGTCTACATCACGTGGCTGCAAGAGGAGTGGAGAAAGGCATCCCTCTTCTCCCAGCTGAATAGAAGTGCTTGCGGAGAATGTTCTGAGCTAAGTTGTTGCCTCTCTTTCTCATTGGATAAAAGTAAATATTACTCTCTTTTGTGCTTGAGAGACAAAGAGTGACAGAAGGAGGAGGAGACACAGAGGTTAGATGTAAATTCAGGGACAAAATGAGAAAGGCCAAAGCTAATCTGGAGCTCAATCTGGCTACTGCCGTTAAAGATAACAAAAAATGTTTTTATAAATACATTAACACAAAAAGGAGGACTAAGGAGAATCTCCATCCTTTACTGGATGCGGGGGGAAACTTAGTTACAAGAGATGAGGAAAAGGCAGAGGTGCTTAAAGCATTCTTCGCCTCAGTCTTTAGCAGCAATACCGGTTGTTCTCTGGATACCCAGTACCCTGAGCTGGTAGAAGGGGATGGGGAACAGGATGTGGCTTTCACTATCCACGAAGAACTGGTTGGTGACCTGCTACGGCACTTGGATGTGCACAAGTCGATGGGGCCGGATGGGATCCACCCAAGGGTACTGAGAGAACTGGCAGAGGAGCTGGCCAAGCCACTATCCATCATTTATCAACAGTCCTGGCTATTGGGGGAGGTCCCAGTTGACTGGCGGCTAGCAAATGTGACGCCCATCTACAAGAAGGGCCGGAGGACTGACCCGGGAAACTACAGGCCTGTCAGTTTGACTTCAGTACCAGGGAAGCTCATGGAGCAGATCCTCTTGAGAGTCATCATGCAGCACTTGCAGGGCAAGCAGGCGATCAGGCCCAGTCAGCATGGGTTTATGGAAGGCAAGTCCTGCTTGACGCACCTGATCTCCTTCTATGACAAAGTGACGCGCTGGGTGGATGAGGGAAAGGCTATGGATGTGGTCTACCTTGACTTCAGCAAGGCTTTTGACACCGTCTCCCACAGCATTCTCCTCATGAAACTGGCTGCTCTTGGCTTGGACTGGCGCACGCTTCGTTGGGTCGGAAACTGGCTGGATAGCCGGGCCCAAAGAGTCGTGGTAAATGGAGTCAAGTCCAGTTGGAGGCCAGTCACTAGTGGCATCCCCCAGGGCTCGGTGCTGGGGCCGGTCCTCTTTAATATCTTCATCAATGATCTGGACGAGGGCATTGAGTGCACCCTCAGTAAGTTTGCAGATGATACCAAGCTATGCGCGTGTGTCGATCTGCTTGAAGGTAGGAAGGCTCTGCAGGAAGATCTGGACAGGCTGCACCGATGGGCATGAAGTTTAACAAGGCCAAGTGCCGGGTCCTCCACCTGGGGCGCAATAACCCCAAGCAGAGCTACAGGCTTAGAGATGAGTGGTTGGAGAGCTGCCAGGCAGAGAAGGACCTGGGAATGATGGTGGACAGGTGGCTGAATATGAGCCAGCAGTGTGCTCAGGTGGCCAAGAAGGCCAACAGCATCCTGGCTTGCATAAGAAACAGTGTGGCCAGCAGGGCTAGGGAGGTGATCGTCCCCCTGTACTCGGCTCTGGTGAGGCCGCACCTCGAGTGCTGTGTTCAGTTTTGGGCCCCTCGCTACAAGAAGGACATCGAGGTGCTTGAGCGAGTCCAGAGAAGGGCGACAAAGCTGGTGAGGGGCCTGGAGAACAAGTCCTACGAGGAGCAGCTGAGGGAGCTGGGCTTGTTCAGCCTGGAGAAGAGGAGGCTCAGGGGTGACCTTATTGCTCTCTACAGATACTTCAAAGGTGGCTGTAGTGAGGTGGGGGTTGGTCTGTTCTCCCACATGCCTGGTAACAGGATGAGGGGGAATGGGCTTAAGTTGCGCCAGGGGAGTTTTAGGTTAGATGTTAGGAAGAACTTCTTTACCGAAAGGGTTGTTAGACATTGGAACAGGCTGCCCAGGGAAGTGGTGAAGTCACCATCCCTGGAAGTCTTTAAAAGACGTTTAGATGTAGAGTTTAGGGATATGGTTTAGTGGGGACTGTTAGCGTTAGGTCAGAGGTTGGACTCGATGATCTTGAGGTCTCTTCCAACCTAGAAATTCTGTGATTCTGTAATTTTTCTGTCTCCTTTTATCCTTTCCTCTCTCGTTCTCTGCTCATAGATGCATTCCACACTTCTTTTAATTATCAATGCATTATGCTGCTTAGAGTTCTAACTCTGTAGCAAAAAAAAAAAAACAAAAAACCAACAAAAAAAATAACAAACAAACAAACAAAAAAATGTTTGGCACTTAACAAAAATACCCTGAAGTATATCCAATTCACTCCAGCAACCTGCAAGAAACATTATATGAATCAAGTAGGCATTAGGGCAAATCACATGATAATTGATTGTCCTTTATTCCAAATAGACATGACAGAGTATGTATATATGTTTGGAATTTAATGTCATCCACATATTCAAAGTGAAATAAAACTGTTTTATTGTTTTTGTATATACCTTTTTTTTTTTTTTTTGTACAGATCTATTACAATAATTAATACTGTGTCAATGAAATATCATAGCTATAGGAAAAAGGGAATTTCTGACTGAACTCAAATGCAAAAATGAAACAACACAGCCAGCTGAAATAGGGATGGGCTACCCAAGAGTCACCCAAGAATGCAGGGATGAAAACTAGCAAGAAGCTCAGACAGAATTGAAGCTAGCCAGGGATATTAAAGGCAGCAAAAAAGCTTCAGTAAGTATATTGGCAGCAAATGGAAATTAAGAAAAATGTAATCTCACTAGGACCCAGGGGTAGGACACAGAAAAGACTGAGACACTTTGTACCTTCCTTTCTTTGGCATTTCTTGGCAAAGTTTGCTTTCAGGCCTCCCAGGCCTCCGAAACTAGTCAGAACCCAACAGGGTTAAGTATTGCCCACATCAGAAAAAGACCTGATTAGCCTAGAAAGACAGCACATGCAAATTGTATGCTTAGAAGTTTGTTGTGTCAGGTGGGCTGGATCCAAGAGTGCTGATGAAGCTGACTAATTTTATTGTAAGTTTACTCTCAATCGTCTTTGAAAGATTATGGCAATTTAGGGAGATACTTGAGATTGTCCTCTATGATAAAATGATTGGCTCTATGGATGAGGCAAGAACAGTGGATGTATGCCTTGTCTTTAGAAAGGCCTTCAACACAGTCTGCATGATATTTGTGGCAATGATACATATAGCAAATTGGTGAAATATCATCTGGATAAATGAATGAGGGGAAAACTGACTGAATGCCAGGCTTAAATGGTGGTGATTAATACTGTAAAGTCTAAGTGTTGACCAGTTACTAGTAGTGCTCCTCAGGAACTGATGCTGGAGCCAATACTCTTTAGTGTTTTCATAAACAACCTGGGCGATGAGATGGAGTGCACCCTCAGCAGTTTGTGGATGATAAGCTAGGGAGAGTGGTTGTAACTTAAAAGTCTGTAACAAGTCTGCTCTTCACCTGGATCTCAGCATACTGGAGAATGACCTTCACCAGGAATACATGTAGAATAATCCTGTGTCCAGTCTCATCAATAGAATAGAATATGCCCAATATTCTATTGGATTTTATGGGATTTTATGGCCAATGGAAGGCATTGTCCAAACATCTGACAGGCATGGGGCATCAACCCCTCTCTAGGAAGCCTGTTCCAGTGTTTGGCCACCTTCAGAGTAAAGACATTTTTCCTTACAGCAAATCTGAACCTCCCTTGGTGCAGCTTTGTGCAATTTCCCTGTGTCCTGTCATTGGCACCTACCTCTCCACTTCCCCTCCCCAGACAGTTGTAGAGAGCAATGAGATCATCTCTCAGCCTTCTTTTCTACAGAATAGACAACCCAAATGTCCTCAGTCTCTCCTCATAGGACATGCCTTCCAACCTTTTTAGCAGATTTGCTAAGATAATTTTCAAGTATCTTAATATCCTTTTTATATTGTGAAACACAGAACTGCACCCAATATTCAAGGTAAAGCTGCACCAGTGCTGATTACAGTGGGAGAATCACTTCTTTTAACTGGCTGGCTATGCTGTGTTTAATGCATCCTTAAATGCAATTTGCCCTCTGGTCTGCCAGGGCATACTGCTGACTCACAATAAGCCTACTGTCAACTGGTACCCCCAGATCCCTTTCTTCAGGGCAGAACATTTTAACATTAACACTTAAAGTATACAAGTCTCAACTCAACAAGACACACAAGCACAGATATAACTCCATGTATGCAGAAGTTCAGTATAAAAGGCTTATTTCCTCAATTTATCTTCCTATCTCATAGCATCTTTAGGGTACCTAAAGAAAAAATTCAGTTCCAGAATGTTGCAATTTACAACAAAGTTGTACATGTATATCATTGTTATACAAATTTTTGGGAACACTTGTAGAGTCATAGAACATCATGAGTTGGAAGAGACCCTCAAGGATCATTGAGTCCAACTGCCTACACATAGCACCACCCCAAAATCAAAACATATGGCTAAGAGCATTGTCCAAACACTTCTTGAACTCTGGCAGGCTTAGTGCCATCACTGCTTCCCTGGAGAGAATGTTTCATTGCCCAGTCACCTTCTTGATGAAGAACCTTTTTCTAATATCCAATGTGAACCTTCCCTGATACAGCTTTATTCTGTTCCCTCGGGTTCTATCACTGGTCACCAGAAAGATTTTGATTGGCTAGTATAAAAGAATGGTTGGGTGTTCAGCCACTTGCCACCAAATATTTTCATTCCAGTACTTTTGTTAACTGGAATGAAAAACAAATTATTGATTAAAATATAAATCTCTTAGGTGGAAGTAAGTGGAAGTAAATCAAGTCATTCATTACCTGAATTGCTCCAACAAGTTCTGTAGACCTACTTTTGTTTGAAGCAAATTTATCTTAGTGATATTGTGGACAGAATTTTGTAGTATATAAAAATACAAAATAAATTGATAGAAGCAGCAATTAAGATTACAAAAGGAATGCCAACAGTGCAATCTCCTTACTGTTTTTTTTTTTTTTTTTTTTTTTTTTTTTTTTTTAAACAAACAAAAAACAAACAAACAAACAACTCCTGAAGTTCAAAAAGGTTGAGTGTGAGGTCCTGCACCTGGGTTAGGGCAATCCCCAGTATTAGTAGAGTCTGTATAGTGAACTGATTGAGAAGTAGCACTGTAGATACTGGTAGATTAAACATTGGACATCAGCTGGCAATGTATGCTTGCAGCCCAGAAAGCAAGTTATCTCCTGGGCAGTATCAAAAGAAGCAAGGCTTGCAGGTTGAGGGAACTGATTCCCTTGTGAGACCTCACCTGACGTATTGTACCCAACTCTAGTACCCCAGTATAAGATAGACATGGACCTGTTAGAGCAGGTTCAAAGGAAAGACACAAAATTATCAGAAGCCTGGAGAAAGCCTTTTTCTATGAAAAGACGCTGAGAGAGTTGGGATTGTTCAGCCTGAAGAAGTGAAGGCTCAAGGCAGACCTTATTGTGACCTTAGAATACATAATGAGGGCTTATAAGAAAGATAGAGGGTCTAAAGTGACAAGACTAGAGGCAACGGTTTTAAAACTGAAATAGGGTAGGTTTAGATTAGATATAACATAGGGAAATTTTTCACAATGAGGGTGGTGAGATACAGAAACAGGTTGCCCAGAGGAATCGTAGGTTCCCTAGCCCAGGAAGTGTTTGAAATCAGACTGTAGGAGGCTCCTTTAGATAAGGAGAATCTTATCTAAGGAAAGAGGTCTTTGTCCATGGCCAGGCAGTAGGACTAAATGACCTTTATAGGTTCCTTCCAACCCATTTTATCTTCATGAAGGATTTTTGGTTGAAGTAGAGTTGCAGTGAGTTTGAAAATCTAGTGTATGTTTATTCTGGGCTCTTTCTTATAAAACAGAAAGCCTATAAATAGAATGTATTACATGGGTAGTGTAATGTTCAGATTTGCTGTAATTTGATCATTATGTGGTTTTCTGTATTTTCCATGATATCCAATAAAACAAGATAAAAAATGCAGTAAAGTGTAAGATTGACTTAATTTTGATTGCCAGGACTGGTGATAAAGATCATACTTACTGCTTTGTTCCATGTCAAAAAACTGAATCTCACTGTTGTAGCTCTTATTTCCCAGTAATCTGAAGGAGAATTTTGCCTAAACAGGAATAGGAAGACAGCTTTTAAGTTTTTATGTCAAAACAAGTAAAGGTCCTGCTGATTTCCTATTTTAGGATTTCAGCCATGCACTGGAATTGGAAGTGTTTAAAAACTTGCCAGATCAAGCTGTTTATGCAGAAAAAGCAAAAAATGCAGCCTTTAACCACTTTAAAAATTGGTCTTTCCTCAGCAGAACTCTTGTTTATATAAGACCCAGTTTTCATCATGAGGCATTACTGCTTCATTTTAGCTTAAAGTAAGCTGCTTTTATAATATGAATTGGTAACTGCTTGCATTAATTCCTGTCAAAATAAGGTCTTTTGGAGTACATTTATGTTGTCAGAAAATAAATAAAATGTTCCTTTTCATTCATTTTTTAGACATCAAGATACCAAGATGATCCTGTTTTCCTATTATTTTGTGAAAAACAAAACAAACAAACATATAATTCTCATATCAGTAAATTTCAAATGCTCTTGGAATGCAATGAATGTCGTTCTCCATGCAGTTCATTGCAAATTTTTTAGATGACCCCAGATACATGCTGATGTTGTAAAACCAGTAGTATGTACCACTGAGCCACCAACCTATAGAAGGGAAGTACAATAGTGAGGCAAATAAAAGATGGAAAACTATCTATTGAGTAGATAATAACTTATTTCTGTTGTGATTTGGGCAAGTATTAGTTCTAATCTCTATTTTTAAGACTATTTTAATTAACATTTTCCATTTTGTTCCTGCTTTTAATACAGTACAATACCTGATATCAATATTTTATCTTCTTTCCCACAAGGCAAGAGTATTTTGTTTCATCTCTCAAATATCTGGGCTAACATTTATCCCAAAGTACTTCAAAGAGAGCCATACAAGAGTAGAAGTCAATATATTTCATGCAGTCGTGAAGCAGGAAAAGACATCAGTCTTATCTTCCCCATCTAAAGACAAAATCAGTAAAACCAGTCCCATGAGATAATTATGTTTGTTCTCCACCACCAAGACATTGTTCATTTCCATCTTAGTGTCCATGGATATATGCTTAGATTTGTAACAATTAAGGTATCTCCTAGGGAAGTTAAGCCTTTAGCAGCAATTTTCAAATAACATTATACCTGGTTTGCAACAGGTCTTTTTTCATGGAGGTATTGTATCTGAGAACACTAATAGGTAGTTGGTTTTATGAATGTAGAAGTGTTTTTTTTTTTTTTTTAGATTACCAAGAATGATTTATATTCTATTGCAGTGTTATCTAAGCTAGGGTATGAAGTTGAGCCATTTAAATAAATATCAGTATTTAGGACATACCTTGTATTTATTAAGATGGAAATCATTCTGTGTGAATGAAAAATGTGCTTGTGTTCTACTCAATTAGTTAATTAGATCCCAGTGGTGATATAATACATGGGTTCTTTGAAAAGTGTAGTCCAGGTGGCATGTGATCTGAGAACAGAGTTGAGCTATGTGCATGTATCTGAGCTTGGGTACAGTCCACCAGACGTTGAGATCTACATGAATCTTGCAAGAGATGGGTTTGAAAATAGCAGAGATGCCGTATTTGTAGTTACATCAGGGAAAAACAAACAAACAACAACAACAGAAGAGCACCTGTCCTTGTGCATTGGAAGGGAAAAGAAAAAGATGCTATAGTTAAAGGTGGGATACGCCTCAGGACCCACTGCAGTTAATTTAGAACAAATGCAAACCTTGCAACCTGAAAGCTTGGGTTGCAAATGTGATAGTTCCCAACTGTAACTGGAAGACCCAAATATGTTTAAATCATTTGAATTCCATGACCAGAAGTTGGGAAAAGTGTCGCAAAACAGTTCTTCTAAAAAGTATACTGTTGTTCACTCTAAGTTCCACAGCAATGAGAGAAAAGCACTGAATCAACAAAGCCTAAAAAGAGGTGATTATACTGTAGTCTTATTCTTCCCTTCGTGCTTCAGGTAACTCTGCCTGTGTGCCATTAGGGATAGTCTGCCTTGCTCTTGTTTCTGCTTTGTCAGTGCCTTCACTACTGTATTTCCTCTACTGTCTTTTTTTTTTTTTTTTTTTTCCTTCTTCTCTAACTTGTCATCTGTCATCCTAGCCAGGTAATATCTTCATAAGAAAAAATAAAATAAAAATTGTGCAAGCTGTGTTGTAGCTTAAAGATAGTCTGTTCACAGCTAATTTCTCAGCTGCTACCTGAATATCTTTTGGGCATTTTCTCATGTAGCATACTGCATTATCTGTCTGTTTCTTTCCTGAAGAACCAATTTATAAACAATACCAATATAATAACATGTTCAGACAGCCTTTTATGCTTTACATGGCCTATATGTATGCCTAGGTCAAATAACCATAGCATTATTACAGATAAATCTCATGTGTGCTCCAGGAAATATTCCTCTGGCACATGGTAGAGGAGAATTGTTATATAGAATTGGTATTGTTTGTACAATAGAGGTGCTAGAAGCTACTTTGTAAAGACTTCAATCCCATTCAAATAGGCATTGACCCAGCATCAGTGTATGAAGTAAAATCTAACTGAGGGCTAAGGAATGATATACAGAGAGACTGAAAAATCTCAATGCTCTTTAGAACTAGTTCCAGTTAATAAGCAGACAGCTGGTGATAAAATATTTTTAGAGGAGATGGTCTGGCTGAGGACCAGATTTCCAGAGGAGACAAAACACATCAGGAGTCCAATCATAAGTAGAAAATGCTGGCCAAGTCTTAAGAGATCTGGTCAAACTTTTCCAACATAATATGAAATACATGTACAGAGAATATTCTGTGAAATCCACCAGAGTCTTCATTAATGCTAACCTGTTTTACCTGGAGGGCTTGTGTGCCCTGAGACTACTAGAAATAAGCATCCTTTTGCCTCAAAATTTAGCACTAGCAAAGCATACTTTTCTTTACATATACATACATTTTTGTTGTTGTTCTGTTTTAAGATAGAAATTTAAAGTAGATCAGGTTAAATCCATGCCAGAGAATTCCTTTGTCACAAATTACCATTGCTGTCCCATTACAATTTGAATTTCCTCTTATAAAGTCTAGTCTAGCATTTTGTTCTTATATCAGATCTCAGAAACAGATAATGCCTAAGATGTTTAATGTTGTACTTTCACTATATGCTTATTCATCATTATACCATGAAACTGAATACATTCTACCTTAGGCTTCATTTCTTATAATTTCTTTGCTAGAATTTTTTAGGTAATTGGAAGATAGGCAAAATAAATCTTGGCACTGGAAAAAAAAATCTGTTTTCCCTTTGTGGGTATTTTATTATATCAATTATCATTTGTTTAATTATTTTATAATATTTATATAACATAGGAAATATCATGAGTCAAATACCATGAGAAAACAGAATGATTCTTCTAACATGGAAATTAGCATGAGTCAAAAATATAGATTTTAAAACTATGTTTGCAAGTTTGAATTAAGATTAGAAGCTGGATATAGACTTTCAGCTGTTTCATGATTGGTATGTCAGAGTGAAGTTGTGGAAAAAAAACAACCTTGAACTCTGGGTAAAATTTATATTTGATCCACGTATGAACTTTACAGGATAATGTATCTCTTTGTGGGATGGAATGTGAAAAAATAAACTGGTAAGATTCAGACTTAGAAAAAAGTCAGAAAGACATCAAAATTACAAGATAACTCAGTCTACCTGAGTTTAAGGTATATTTGTAGTCCTAAGCATCAAAATTGTTTTGAACCATCAAAATTGCACTTTATAAGCAGATTGGTAATGTATGTATTTTTCTTGTCAGCGAGAAAATTGATATAGTGTTATCCAAATCATGCATCCATTGCTTGGCCTTCCCAGTGACAGCATTACTGTCAACCTTGCCTATAGAACTTCATTTAAGATTTTATTCAATGTAGGAAAGATCAGGAAGTGAATCATGTCTCTGTAATGGAAATCTTGAAGGAAAAAGCATTATCATATTTGAAATAATAAACCACAATACATTAGATCATTTCCAGGTTTTAAATGCATCTTTGCCCCGAGTGACTCATATTGGAATTGTCTGAATTGTGTAAAGAATGTATCTGTGCAGGTTCCACCAAAATTAATGGGCATTAGATGGTATACTTAATAGACTGAAACAATGTATCTATTACATATATAGTTAATATACTTGCTTTCCCATGTGCCATCCTTAACTTACAGTTGAAGCAAGATGTAAAAATAAAAATATAACAAGGTGTTCTCTTTACACAACGGTGTATTTATTAACTATTCTGAAGAGTTTGTCTAAGCTATGACAGCAATCTTAAAGCAGAAAAAAAATGTTTAAAAATGCTGTTTGTGAGAATGGAGAAAGCATATGGTTGAAAAATAAAACATGAGTCTTCTAGTCCTCATAGCTAAGGAATTGTTTTCTGAAATTATCTCTGCTTTACCTCTCTGTTATAGTAACAGTATATTTTTTACAAGCCTTGACACCCAAGCCTCACAATTTATGCAAGGTGATGTACAACATTAAATATTTATTATCCTATATTAAAATAATAGCCTTGTATTAATATTATATTTAATATAACACATTCAATATTATGATATTATATATATTAATAAATTAAAGTAAAAATAATAGTGATAATATAATCCTCTTCCAAGTCCTTACTATGACTTGAAACAGCAAAGGATGTAGCAAGGAGATGGGTAAATAAAGAGTTATGAGTGAGCAAATTATACTCTTCATCCATTGATAGATATAGCAAAATTCCTACTCCCAAACTGACTAGAACTCTGTGTAGATCACTCTCCTTGATTTAGGCTGTTGTCAGGTTAGGAGCAGCTGCTTTCCAGTTTGAAGGTTCACCTAATATCAAAGCTGAGCATGTGTCCCAGAGAGCAATAACTGTGTGCTAAAGTAGTGTAGGTGAAGAAGTGATACTTCTGATGCCCTGAAACTGAGACTCACCATATTGAAATGCCTCTGTGGACAGTCCTCAAATGCTATCAAATATTAGTAGTAAATGGTTGAATCCAATCATACATTCCCAGCTTAGTTATTTGGATCATACTCTTTTTGATGTGTTAACAGTGAATTGTGGCTCTAGGCTTGGAGCTTATTTTATAGTTAGTCCTTGAAGAGCAGTGGATAATCTTCCAGTACATTCAGACATACCTCTACAATTCCTTGACTTTGCTGGGTTTACATTAAAGTTACTAAGTGCAGGTTTTACATCAATGTTGGTAACCTTGGATTTAATATTTACAAAAAAGGAATTGTGGAAATGCTTTGAACAAGAAGATGACAGGCTTCCTTCCAAGAAGGGTAATTCTACTTTCATAGGGTAATTCTAGTGACAGTTAAGGAAAAATATATATATATATATAATGAAAGAATGATCTGTTTAAGTGTAAATGGAGAAAGCACATGATGGAATCATGCAAATGTAGTACTTTCACTCACCAAACAGCAAAGGATGATCTTTCACTTCTCTGTCTCTGTTCTGTTTTCTGTAAAGCCTCAAATTAATTGAGATTGATTGATTTAATCAGTTACTGGAAAGAACAAATTAAAAAAATAGGAGGCAGGTTTCTGAAGTTCCCATCTTCTTTTCCTCAGATAAGTCATTAGCCAATGCTCATGTTGGGAAGAAAATACAAATCCTGTCTTTATAACGTGATTTTTCTGTCAATCCAAATTAATGATTCTCAAGCATTGGAATTAGAATAATTTTGGTAGAAGATAGATGGTCTGATGAAGATATTGTACACTATCTCGCCAAATGGGAGTCAACCCTACCTAGCCAACCCTAGGAGCTTTTTCTTCTCCATCTGACGTGTATTAGTGGGAATGGATTATTTACCTTTCTTATAGTAGTTCATGGCTCCCTGTGATAGTGTAATTTTGGTCCTATGGGGTTTTGCACAATTTCTTGAAATACATGTCAGAGCTAACTTTTAGCATGGTAACTGCTTAATGACCATAACATCCCTGATTAATCCTGTGGTGCCACCAGTGAACTCGGAAGTGAGTCAGAAATTTAGGAGTTATCAGCAGTAGTATTAGCTGATGGGTAAGACTGTTTTAGAAAATTTCAGTCACTATTATTAGTCATATAGATATGCTGGCAAAGATTTTCAGTCAAAATGTGCCTTGAGTAAATGCTGGGGTAGACTTACATGTATATATGTGTATGTTTTTGTTGTTGTTTTCAGTAATAGTTGCCATATTAAGCAGCATCTTCCAACAACCCCCAGTTACTTGTTTCTGCTCTCTATTCATTGCCCTCTTCATTATGCCAATCCAATGTTTTTTTGTGGCACTTTGTAAACTGTATTCAAGAGCAGAATTTAAAATGATGCTCATTCCTTCTACTTCCTACTGTTGTTATCAGATTGTTTTTAACGTGGATCATTTCCATAATCTGTTATTCCCCTGTCTTCACATTTAGCTGTTTCCATGCTATTGAAGAAGGTGGTAAAGCATTGGTTTGGGTATGAAAGTGAGAGAATGAATATGAGCTGTATAATTTGTCTTAGCTACCAAAATAAATGTGTGTGAAATTTATACCTTTGTCAAGAACTGCATGGCTAGTCATGTTCCTATCTGAAGTCTGCAAAACCATTACACATTTTTCAGTCTTTTTAGCTTCTTTACTAACAAATTGTTGATAGCCCATCTCTCCTCTTTCCTGCTCTCTTAGACACTCTGTTTAAATGATTTTCTTGAGGCTTTTTCAGGGAGTCCATTGTTAAAGATTTATATATAGTGGATAAGGCACTCAATTGTCATACCTAGGACACTTTTCTCAGGTAAACTGTCACATTCATTTCTAAGGGCGCTAAGTTAAACAATTACATGCAAACATCTTGTCCCCCCAAGTTTTACCCTGAGTCAAGATTTTAATTCATTCTTATCTCTTATAAATTATCTTCATAGGGATGAGCAAATGAGAGCATTTAGAACAAAAATGAAAATACTACACAATGTCCTCAGATTTCTCAGAAGTAGGCCTGGAGATTTTAGGGCTAGTTTTGAGTTTGCAGGAAGTTCCCAGCAGACATATTTATTTTACAGTTAGCTTTGCTCTAAAGAAAGCCAAACTGGAAAGTCGCTTTATGGAATACATACCATAAAAATATCTGAGAAAGGGGAATGTGATCTCTAAAGTATAGCAAGGAGATTAATTCCTCTTCAATTCCCTTGGTCTATTTATAAAGAGAGAAGTAACAAGAAACAGTAATAGGGGGCTGGAGTACATGTAGAAGAAAGGTAGCAGAAGAATTCTATTCTGTGGACAAAAATTAATGAAAGAATCATCAACTGTACTGTATAAATTCTTGCAGGCAGTTCCAATGACTTAAATCAATAACATTGCAGTGCAATTGAATAACTGTGTAATATTTCCTTACCCACTTTTTTTTTTTTTTCTCTTATCTATGAAATGTATTTTGTTGTGAAGAAATACTGGCTTGATTAACACTATGTGAAGTTAATAATGCTATTTCTTCTGCTGCTCTCCAGGGTTTCCTATGCAGATGAATGACTCGGATCACTTGCTATTTCAGCATTCATTTCAAGGATGCATGCAGTTTATTCATGTGGATGATCAGCTGGTGGATTTGCAAGCAGTAGAGCAAGGCAAGCTAGGAAGCTTTGCCAATGTAACCATTGACATGTGTGCAATTATTGACAGGTAAGTTGCAGAGACATCACTGATACTCTGATACACTGATACACCTCCTGCATGTTCCAAAATTATACAGTGTTATACAAAAGGATTCTCTGACACTGCCAGTGATAGTCTTAGTGCAGTCCCACCATTTTAGCAGTGGGTGTCATGCTTGGAGATAATGGCTTTAGGTTGTGAACATACAGTGGAAGGCATACCTCCAGTATCCACTCTCTCAGGCAGAGGAAGAGGTGAAAAGCTATTGTAAGTGAAATTCAGTGCACAGGTCAATAAAATGGCTGCCTTGAATAGAGAAAGATGTCTGAACAGACACCTGCTTTATCAGTTTCTTATATGTCGGTTACAGCAATCTTTTTGAAACTGGAAGCTGTGCTTTCCAGCTTTAGTGCCTTCTGCTACCACTGAATTCCTCAGAGAACTAAAATAGGTGCACATGCTTGCACAGTTGTGCATTTAATAAAGGCATGAACTTGATTAAAATAATGCTTGGTTTGGTCCGTGTTGTTCCCCCCTCTCTCACTCCCCCACCTGCCCCACCCCTTCCTGAGAAGAGTAATTTAGAAAGAATTCAGCAATTAAGAAATTCTCAGTGTATACAATGGTAGAGTTTTTCTTTGGAGCTTACCTATTCAACCTGTGTTGATTTTTACTGCTCCTGATTGTCAGTGTCTTGTTCTTTGGCAAATAAATAAATAAGTAAATTTAAAAATACTAGGAAAGACACAGAAGTGGCACAGTTCCCAAATAAAGGCAGTTTGGCTTCTCATTAATATTACCTAAGTTTTAAACCAATTGCAAGTCTGCTGGGAGGTTGAAAATGACTTTTTAAAATTCTGCTTTGAAAGAAGCAAAGATTATGAGACCACAGAATCTTAAAACAGTTCAGGTTACAAGAAATATCTGGAGTTCATGTTCTCCAACCTTTGCTAAAAGTGAGGCCAACTTTGAAGCTTCATCAGGTTGCCAAGGGTCATGTCCAGTCATATTCTGAGTATCTCCAGCTATGAAGATTCCACAAACTGTGACTGGATATTGTCAGAAAATGCCACAACCGTGAAAAATCCCCTATTCCTTCTCCTTTCCTAGAGTTTTCATTGCTGATCATGATGTCATATGGTATGGAATCTCTCCTTCATCAGTTTGGTCAGCTGTCCTGGCTGTTTCTCCTCCCAAAATCTTGCCCATCCCCCGTGGAATCATAGAATCATTCAGGTTGGAAAAAACCTCCAAGATCATCTGCTCCAATCATCTCTTTATGACTGGTATTACCCACTAAACTATGTCCCTAAGCACCATATCCGACCTTTCCTTAAACACCCCCAGGGAGGGTGGTTCCACCACCTCACCGGGCAACCTGTTCCTAACCACTGTTGCTTAACCACTCTTTCTGAGAGCAAATGTCTCCTAATTTCCAACCTGAACCTCCCGTGGTGCAACTTGAGGCCATTCCCTCTTGTCCTATCACTAGTTATGTGCGAGAAGAGTCTGACTCCCAGCTCCCCACACCTTCCTTTCAGGTAGTTGTAGAGAGCAATAAGGTCTCCCCTGAGCTTCCTCTTCTTCAGACTAAATAACCCCAGTTCCCTCGGCCGCTCCTCATACAACTTGTGATCCAAGCCCTTCACCAGCTTTGTACCCCTTCCCTGGACATGGTCCAGGGCCTCCATGTCCTTCTTGTAGTGAGGGGCCCAAAACTGAACACAGCGCTCGAGGTGTGGTCTCACCAGAGCATAGGGGGACAATCAGCTCCCTGGTCCTGCTGGCTGTGCTATTCCTGATGCAAGCCAGGATGCCGTTGGCTTTCTTGGCCACCTGGGCACACTGCCAACTCATGTTCAGATGAGCATCAACCAATACCTCCAGATTCTTTTCCTCTGCACAACTTTCCAGCCACTCTGCCCCAAGTTTGTTGTGTTGCATGGGGTTGTTGTGCCCCAAATGCAGGACCTGGCACTTAGCCATGTTGAACCTCATCCTATTGGCCTCTGACAATTGATTCAGCCTGTCCATGTCCCTCTGCAAGGCCTTTCTACCCTCCAGAAGATCAACACTTCCCCCCACCTTCATGTTGTCTACAGACTTAATGAGGGTGCACTCTATTCCTTCATCCTAATCATCAATAAAGACATTAAAGACAATAAAGATAGTCCCTAACACCAACCCCTGGGGAATGCCACTGGTAACCAGTGGCTAAACCACCAAAGCAGGATAAAGAGATGGATGAGAAATTTTACAAGTATCTGGCAGAAATCATGCAATCTCCAGCACTTGTTCTCATAGGGGATTTCAGCTTCCTGGGTATATGCTGGAAATACAATGCAGCCCTGAGGAAGAAGTCTAAGAGGTTTTTGGAGTGTGTGGAAGACAGCTTCCTGACTCAGCTTGATAGTGAGCCTACTAAAGGGGGTGCCCTGCTAGACCTGTTCACAAACAGAGGAGGAGAGGATTGGTGGGAGATATGGTGGTTGGCACTGCCTTGGGCAGAGTGACCATGAAATGGTAGAGTTCTCTATTCTTCGAGAGAAAGCCTTGATGCTACGCAAGCCTTGTTAAACAGCGAAAATACTGGTGTATTGCAAACACTGTTTTAGCCACAGCTACAGAACACAGCTCCATACAGGTTGCTAAGAAGAAAATTAACTTTAAAGCTTCATCCCACTGAGATCCAGTAAACAATTTTAGTAATATCAGTGTTAAGGATTGTGCATTGTGGAGTAGCAGTAATTTGTTCTGTCATGTCAGGCCATGTTAGACAGCTGCTTCTCCTGGATAAGTTGAGAGTTGAAGTCATAGCAAAAAGACGTAAGCGAAGGACTGCTGTCACAGGGAAAAATTTGCTCTGTCTCTTACCAATACTAGTGATGCTAGAAAGGCCCACTGTTGTTAGAAGTTGTTAGTTTGAATTGATTAGTTTTATTTTGAATATTTTTTGGGAAAAAAAAAAAAAAGTTGGGAGATATATCTGATTAAGTCTCTGCTCTTCCTTATCTGAGCTTATGAGACAGTTTGTATTGATCCCACTTATGCCAGTGTCTGTCAGATGTAATTCCATTATTTGAACTTAATCAGAATTAGGCTTTTATAATGTATTACAATGTAATTACAATTAATTCATAATGTAAGTTAATTAGAATCAAACCAATACAATGCATTTTTGAAAAATATAACTTAAAGCTTCCTAAATGCCAAGCAATTCACTTTTGAAGTGAACTTCATGTAGAAATTGCTATTTATAAGATACATATTTACTTATATAATACATTTAAATATTTTATATAATACAATACTACATGCTGTATATTATATGAAATACATTACAATGTATTGAACTATTAACGTATTTTATATATTTAACATGTATTTAAATTGGATTTCTTTTATATAGCAAAAATTTTTGTGTTTTATTATGCACTGTAATACAACATAATTTTGGATATGTATTTATTAAATAAGAAGAGATATCTTCACTCCTCCTCTCTCTTCTGCCACCTTGGACCCTGATATTGACCTTTATATATATTAAATACATCATGTATAAAAATACATAATATATATATAATTATATGTAAATAGTAAACACATGAATTATAACAAATTTATATAAACCCTATAAAGTAAAAATATGTCTTACATGTATGCTTTCTAAGCACTAACAGATTGTGTTGCAAGCAGAGTAACAATTGTATAATCATTGGAAATTAGAATAGCATACTAGATTTTTCTTTTTAAGATTGAGAAGCCATCTAGTTTGTTGTTCTCCCATGATCAAATTTATTTCTTTGTAGTTTGCACTTTAAAATAAACAGTTCTACTAGGAAGCAATAACGTCAGGCTTTTAGATCTGACTGGATTTTCATGGCTGTCTTAGTGAGATCTGCAAATAAGATTTTACAAGCACTTCTGGCACAATATGTCACTACGTATAACATTTCTATATTTGGCCAAGCACCATGTGTGCTATATATTAGCTTAATTTCATTTCCTTTGAAACAGGAGGATACTTGTGCCTGTGATACTTGGATCCTCTGGCTTTATTTTTTACATGTTTCACTCTGAATCATAAAGGCTTCAGTCTTCATCAACATGGAAATTGCTTTCATAGCCACACTTCAGTGAAGAACCCCACTGGGCAAAAAGATAAGCTGTCACACTGAATTATTCTTACTGCATACTTCAGCCATTTGGTTGGAGGAAAAAATGTGAAGTTGTGAATGATGGCATTTTTCATCATTAGCCAGAATGGATAGCAAGGAGGGAACAATTTTCTCTGTAAGGACATGTTGAAAGGTACTCAGTGTGGTGAGTTCTTGTGTCACATCAGCCTGGAGGTAACTGCTGAATGGTCCCACATTCTGCCAGCTGAATGCCCACACCATTGCAGTTAAGTTCCAGTATTTTAAAGATATTAGAGAACAGTCATATTAGCGTTGCACTTATACTTGGGAAATAGATATATTGAATGTTTCTTTTTATCCTCAGTCTTCCCTTCCTCACCTAGGCATTTTGTTATTGCATCTAGACCCACAAATTGAGATCATATTAACAGGGAACACCAAAGCTAAGGAACATTCTCTTTTTACAGGTAGTCAAAGTTCTTATAATGTCATGACACACAGGTATATATAGGTAGCAATAACAGGCACTTATAATACTACCGAGAATAAATAATCATCCCAGCTTTTGTATCTTAATTAACTATAATTGTATTAGCAATGAAAGTTGTATTGTTGTCACAGTGATCAACATGCTGTACTGCTTGTGAAACCACAGGTCCCTGTACACCTCCTTTACTTATCATTAACAAACTGAGTTGTTGTTACAGTCCAGATGGTACAGTTGTACTTCAGGATTTTAGCACAGGACATTGAACAGGAATTATTATTCACAACTAATTTATCCCAGCAGCCTCAGAGAATACTTAAGCTCGCCTGACTTGGTTGTGGCTAAAATTATGGGGTTTTATCACAGGATCATGATGAGAAGACACTAAAATGGTTTCAAAATATAGTGTCCAATCTGTTGCCATAGATTATGCAGAACATATGCCAACTTTAAAGAAAATCTGTCAGCGTACCATAGGATGAGAAATAACAGAAATAGAAAAACAAGTTCAGTACCAAGAATTTTCATGTAGCTGCTTCCAATGTTGTATGAATGTGTGAACTATGTGATTCACTCTGTATTACAGTGAGATGAATTAGATGCAGATTTTCTGTAAGTTCACATTAAAGAATTAATGTAAGTAACCAGAAATGTGTGGCAGTACATTTCTGGATGATTATTGCTCACCTGCTGTGGTGATACATTATGACAGAATGCCAGCATTCTGCTCGAATCCCTTACAGACATGTTTTTCTATATTATGTGATTGCCAGTCAAAATTAGAAATAATTCCTTTAAGTAACAAAACACAGCAAGCATACTAATGCAAAAAAATGGCCTCAATGGAACTGTCGGCAAAACAGGGATTTGTGGGGAAATTGAAAATGATCATTTCAAATAGTCTTAACATTCTTCATTTCTGGTTATTTACTTGGGCTTTAAGCTTCTGCCCATCCTCAATGTTCTCCCACTATCTCTGCCAGTTCAGTGATGATGTGCCATCCAAATATCACAGTGTGACAACTGCCATATTATTTAACACAGGTCAGTAGGTATCTGGATGTTACTGGCTCTACAGAAACATACGCAAAATAGGAGTGATTTAATTACCTTTTTTTTTACAGTATATCTTAGTTTTCCTCTTTTTTTTTTTTTTTTTTTTTTTTACTGCATGCAGCACTTTGGTATACTCAACAAACAAAAGGTTGGACCTTCTAGTTGTCCTTAGTCAGACAGGAGTTCCTCAAGAGAGCATAACATGCAGATTTTTAAAATTATCTTTTTGGCTTACAGGCTAGTCATAAGAGTTGGTTTTATCACTTCAAATCAGTCATACTTAGGGATTGTTTTTTTTTTTTCCACAGATTCAGGATTCGTCATTATCACAATCAGTCTGAGGATAGGTCAATGGAATACATTTAGTTCTTACCTGCTTAAAGGGGAAAAAATGTTAATTTAAGAATCTGAAACAGAAGGAAGAATCATTGACCTACAACAGTTGCTAGTTCTAAAATAAGGCAGACAGGTAGACATGATGCATTGCCTGTTAGAGTAAATGTGGAATGTGTATTAACTCTGTGGAATAAGGTGTGAAAAGAGCAGTGTTTTCATAATGTTTCCCTGCTTGGGTTGATTTCTCTTGCTTTTTCCTGAGCCTGCCAAACAAGCTGTATGGAATGGTCTTTGAACAAGGACAAACACATCCACTTTAACCTTTGACTGGAGCATATAGTGATGAAACTGCCATTTGCCAGTGTTTTAAAGAGGAATGAAGGCAAGAAATATACATTTCATATTAAGTAAGATAATCACAAGAGCTGTGTGAAGAACAATTTCCTCTTCCATAAAGCTTTATGAGATTAAAAAAAAAAAAAAGTTATTGCAATGAGAAGTAATTTGTGGTCTTTTAAAATTTTCTTGTAAGAAATAAAACACATTGATCAGCACATCCTAGAACAGGTTGAGGACATCTTGGAAGTAAAAGGTGCACTTGAAGAACACAGAACAAGGGCATTTGGGGAACTGAAAAGGATATATTTAGGACTAGAGAAGATAAAGAAAGGAAAATGAGAAGTTTTCAGTTTCTTAGAGATGAACAGTAAAGCAAGAAATAATGTATGTGCAGAAAGCCAACATGTGAAGTGGATACAAGTGCTCCTCTACAGTTCTATCTACAGATAGGGAACAGAAAGAAGGAGAAAGAGAAATAAGATATTTACTTTCTTTTCTGTAGCTCTCTATGAGGACTATAATCACTTTAGAACTAGGACTATAGTCCCCTTCAAATTCTGGATGATGGAGCTTAAAATCTCCAAGACAAAATGATGCTGATTAGATAATGGAGGCTCCCACTTGAAAAGCAGCAACAAGGGATAGAGTAGGACTGTAGGGACAGAAGGATTCATAGCATGTGAGGTTCCTTGTGTGGAACAGTATGACTAATGACCCAGTCTGTTAAATAACACTGTAATCAGCTGCTCTGTTACCAAATTAGAATAGTTTGAACTGCAAATGGTTTGAACACTTGTTATAATTATGCCTTTATTATGTTTTTATGTGCATGCTTTTTTTTTTCTTCTTCTTTATGCTCTTTAAATTATATTCCACAAGTCAAAATCAACAATCGCATTCAGATCAGAACCTTTTAAGTAACTGTATGGCTTATACATTATCTTGCAGCTGGATGCCTAAACATTTGGAAATATCCAAAATCTTCAGTTGTTCCTTGTTTTGTATTTATCATAGATAAAATCTCCAGGGGGGAGAACAAACAAACAAACAAACAACAACAAAAAACTTTATATTATGAAAAATGCATGCTAATGAAATAGTTTTTTAGAGGAAGTAAATACTTTGTCCATTATAAATGCCTGTTCTTACTAAAACAAAAGCTAAGCCTTAGCATTAGGTAAAGGCTTTGTTAACACTTAGGCATATTACTGAAGAAGAAGGGGAGGCTGTAAAACAGATTTCTGGACAAGCTGATCTAATGCTTACTATTTTTTTGAGTGGTCAAAGGTAGCTCCAGATGGAGATGGTAGATGGCAAACCTGATGAGAAAAGACAAATTATAGAAAAAAAAAAAAATATATATATATATATATGTATACACACATATGTCTCTCTATATATGTATTTTTCTCTCCTTTGCTTTGTGCAGGTCCCATACTTACAAGAAAAATGCACACCAATTCTTACAGAGGCTTTTTAGATCCCAGAACATGTATATGTGTTAACAAAAAGGAGCTCAATTTAAAAGCTCTTGTTGGTGCAATTCAGACAGAGAATAAAAGATTGATGCTAATCCTGGGCTGAGTCAAGGGAGTCGTAGATGGTTCCTCCACTTGAAAAATCTAGAGTCATTACTTTAGAAGTCCTACCCAGAGCAGGATCATTATGATATAACAACTCTTTCTGGATCTCTCCAGGTAGTCATACCCAGAAGGAGACTGAATCATCACTAACACTGATAATCATAATTATCATTATCATGCCTGGAAGGAGAAGTAGATGATCATGCATTCTCATCTCATGCACATCATAGATATTACAATCCCTGAGCTGACACACGAGACTGTCCAATTGATTCAGAAGCATTTGAGATTGCCTGCTGATCAAACCCACTTACGCTTCTTCATTCTTAATTCCTGTTCAACTTACCCATAGGCACGACTGGGCAAACTTTATTGTCTACCCCTCACAGCTTCAAATCTGACAACCTGCTTCAGTCTGCATGGCTGTAAGTCAATGCATTGCCCAGACACACTCTGGATACTCTGCATTGTGGATTTTTATCTGTACAGGAGAGAGAAGTGGTTACTCTCACAGGCACACACTTACATACTTACCTACATTTAGTAATCTGGTAAAATCAGAAGGACAAGGATTTGAAAAGAAGTTTGTCAACAGTGGCAATGTTTTAAAATTTCATTTAAATGATATTAAAAGCTGTTTTGGCAGAACCTCTGCTTTTTTTTTTTTTTTTTTTTTTTTTTTTTTGCCATATGCTAACACATCACTGGTGTGGGAGCAGTTTAATGAAATTGAATAATCTATAATTTATAAAGGTCATAACCAAAAGCTCTGTGTGGGAATTCACTTCTTGTTTTCTCTTAAATACAGTACTTCACTCAGGGGACTTGCTTGTATGTGCAGCTTGTGTTATATTTATGCTTAATTATTATTTTATTTTTATTTTCCTGTGGGAAAGATGTAAGCACTGAGCAAACATCTACAAAGTTCTCTCTTTAAAGCTCTCTTTTTGACATGAAATTTACGCTCTCACAGGACTAGATGGTAAATACTGAATTGATCCCATAAAAATACCTTTGAAACATTAACTCCCTAGTTACTCAACTCACTTTTGAAGCCAAAATGTTTGAAGACGCTATCAAATAGTTCATCAGTTAGCACTTCTCATCAACTCAAAGATTGTGTTATGCAGATTGCTTATTTTTTAGGTGATTAAGATATCCTTCTGTTGAATGAACAGAATTCAACAGAATTCTTCATGATTATCCATTATTATAAGATCATTCTCAAAGTAAATAAAAATGGGTTGTCATATGACCGAGGAAAAAAATCAGGGCGTTGCTTCAAGGACTGTTCTTGTTACTATTGTTTTCAGCTTTCAGATAAGACCAGAATTGTGCCACTCTCTCACTTTCATTTATGAATATAAAATAATGGGTTTCTCAAATATGAATATGATTCCTTCTACTTTAAATATTTTCAGACTAGAAGCAAAACAGTTGTAAACATTGTTTATATATTTATATGCACAGGTTTGATTTTGACCAGTTATAAGTCCGAAAGTCTAACTTTGTAATTTGATATCAAACCATAATTCAACCAGTTCCTTAGAGGTATGTGCAATTAAAACAGAAGGGCAACCAGGTGGATTGCTGGAATTTCTCCAGATCCATTACAAGGGATGTTGTTAAAACCATAGAATAACCATTCAATAATCTGGAAGTAGATTTCTGTAGTAATAATTTTTACTAAGTGCATTGTTTAGTATAAATACTAGATCCATCTCTTGTTCATACAGGCAAGCAATAAAATCTTCAAAGTAGTTGCAAAAAACACTGGTAGAAATAAGGACACCTAGCTATTTGTGGATGAGGTTTGACTTTAGCAGAAATTGGCTTGCTGTAGAGTTCCTGCAGAAATTAAATTCTTTTTTTTTTTTTTTTTTTTTTTTCAGGAATAATCGTAATTTTTAAAATAGTTAATTGAAATCTCTTTTTCATTCAGAATATTTGCACTGTTTACACTCTAAAGAAGTTGAGTTATAACTTTAATAGACTAATAGTAGTTTTGAAATAGGTTAATCTTTAAAGCTTGGAAAAATAACAGTAATAACAGAAATCGCTGAAAAATACATAATAATAACAATAATGTCTAGATATGTGCTTCAGGCTTAATATGGTTCTGCATCTCTTCTTCTTCGTTTTCTCAAAAAGTAGGACTTACGCTATTATTTCTGAATTTCTGTTGGTAGTGAGACTTTGCTAGTGATTAGACTCTTTCAAAAATTAATCTCTATCCACTGAGAAAATATTATTCCACATTAAATCTTACAGTTCTCCCAGACACTGATGTGTGTTTTGCAGGACAATAAAGTACTACTTAACAACAAAAAAAAGGTGATCAACTTGCTATCAGTATACTTGGCTGCATTAGGCAAAGTATCACCAGCAGGTCAAGGGAGGTGATCCTTCAACGCTACTCAGTTTTTGTGAGGCTGCACCCAGTGTACTGTACTGAATTCTGGAAGAAGAGAAGACTCAGGGGGGATCTTATCATCTTATTATCTTAACACCTCAAGGGAGGTTGCAAAGAAGCCAGGGCCAGGCTCTTTTCAGTGGTGCCCAGTGACAGGACAAGAAGCTGTGAACACTATGAAAAAGGATGTTCTGTCTAAACATCAGGAAGCACTTCTTTAGTGCTGGAGACTGAGCACTGGCACAGGTTGCCCTTAAGATATTGCAGAGTCTCCCTCTTTGGAGACCTTCAAAAGCCACCTGGACACGGGGATAACCATTAACTATTCTGTGATTCTTTCAAATCCATTTCTGCTACTAGCACACTGAAGATAACAGATTCATCTTACCTGTTTTACGCTTTTCTGTAGCCAGCAATATTAAGATTTCTAAGTATGTCAACATTTCTGATGTGCTTATCATTGTATCCTCCTGTAAGGCAAGACGTGAAAAAATAAACAGATTTATTCATTAGATAACATTCAGTGAAGCAGAGGCCAGTAGAAGTGCAATTGTTCAGCACCTCTGAAATTCCACCTACATCCCTAATTGTTCAAGTGAAGGTCTGAGTGTGGTCTTCAACTATACCTGCTGTGGAAAACAGGTTGGGGATCCATTTTTAAATTGGCAGCAGAGTAGGCATGTATGACTGCATGAAATCAGCTCCTTCTCCTTTTCCTCTCAGTTCATTGTGATGAAAGCATCCAGTTCTAATTCTGTCTCTGATTACTTGTGTATCCAGACAGAAATATCTGTCTGGTCAGGCTTTGTCAATTGCCTAATTAGTTGCCCTCTATTAGTTGCCCAATAAATTGTCCTCTCAAAAATGTAGCAGCCTTACAAAAGTATCTTACAGGCCAACTTCCACCTGTAAGTTGGACCCTGCTGAATGTACCTGGTTTTGCCATATATGGCATATCTATTCAGAAAACAGTATCAGTGTGAACTAGACAAAGGGAGGGAAAGACTGTTTAGATTGTCTGTTGTTAGCTTTGAGTCAAGGGAGAGAGACAGAATACCATACTGACTTTCTACACACTGATTGCTAAGACAAACATACATATGGTGCCTTTACATTTTACATTGGCAGCAATTTTTGTTTTTTTCAACAAAAGACTCAACTTATATGTTCATATTTTAGAAACAGTGCTGGTGCGTAAGAAACACAATGTGCCAGTGCCAATTAAATGCAACACTTTTTCATTGGTGCAAAAACGGAAGAAGGGTTTTCAAACCCATAGTGTAAGTCAGTGCCTAGACATGAAAAATGTTGTATGCTTGTAACTGTTCCCAGGATTTGAAAGCCATTTGAATGCCTGCAAGGGAATGTAGACCAAGAATGAACCAACATGATATAATGAAAGGAGATATTTTTATTTTCTTTAAGATGTTTTACACTTTAAACCCATAAAGCCATTTTCTTGTGCCTTGAAAAAAGGTTTGATTCTTATTTTTTGAAAAGCTATTAATTACTTGTACATTTGTTACATTTATTTGTTGCCATGCAGTCAACTGATAGTCTTTTTTTTTTTTTTTTTTTTTTTGTCTTTCACTGTATTATGCTTCATTGTTAAATCAGACTTGTTAGAGAGCAGCAGTTAATTTGATTTCAACTTTTTATTTTGGCAGCTCATACTGGGTCTATTTCAGAATCGATCGAGTCTAAGGGAAAGAATACAAGTTTTCGTTGGTCCTTTTTAGCATTTTTCATGTCACAGCCTTGCAATTGTGATTAATCTGTATGGCACTGGATAGATTTCATATAACCAATGCTAGGCACTGTTGTAGATCATTGTTCAAAGACTGATTCAAACAAATTGGTATTTATTTGATAGATTTATCCTTATTCTATTTTGGATTTATGTAGCAGCCATTTCTAAGGCAACCTTGTGAAAAGATTCATAAAGATTGGTTTCACTGTGATAATCTACTGCTTCCTGCAATTGACTTGGAAATGTTTATTTGAACACAACTATTGCATTATTTGAAATACTTATTTAGGTTTTCAAAGTTTAATTCACTAAATAGCTCCCATGAAATTTTATGGAAAGTTGTTATCTAAAGAGATGATTTTCATTTGAAATACTACAAAAATGCTTATTTTATTTAATCATTTAATCTTTAATCATTTAGAAGTTAATGAACAGGCAAATAAGATAAATTAGTCCTAGATAAAAAGATCAACTCATAAGTGGTATGAGTCTAATAACAAGAAACATGACAGACAGTTGTAAGGAAAGGCCTTTAATGTTCACTAGTTACCAATGTTAGATAGCACTGTAAATTCAAACTTCATTAACCTCCTAGTTTTTAAAGTTTTATAATTTTAGGGTCTAAGGGTTGTTTTTTTGTTTGTTTGTTTGTTTGTTTGTTTTCACTTAATATATTAATTCCCCATGTTTTCAGATAAAATTCCTAAAGCTTTTGAGGTTGAAGAGCTGCCCAGGCATTTTACAGTTGATTGTGCTACTCGATTTGTATACATGCACAAGACAGTCTTTCACATGCTCTATCTATTAACTTCTTCTGCAATCAAAGCTGAAAATTCACTGTCAGCTTTAGTGAAGGTAGCTATTATTTTCACTTCCCTTTTCACTTTACTATTAAAGGAAGAATATCAAGCTGCAGAGATTTCTAGGTGAAAGAAGAAATTCAACTCCTAAAATGTATCTTTCTAGTGAAACTTGAGAGGCAATGTCTGCTTTTTTTTTTTTTTTTTTTTTTTTCACAATCTCTGCACATTTTACAGAACAATAAACCTTAGTTCTGTCTATTCCTTTGCAGTTTCTTCACTGAACTCCAGCAACAGACTCAGAACCATTATACAAACTTACCTTAAAATCATTAACTCAATAAATAAAATTACTTCTTGCCTAGACTAGATCCAATACAGTTCATTCTAGAATTTACTGATGGTTCTCTCTTTCCCTCTCTTCAGTTTAGTTAGCTTTCTAAATTACAGTTTGTATTAATACTAATCAGAAGATGAGATCTCTCCCACACTATTGTACCCCTTATATTAAGTTTACCCATCTGAAGGGAGCTCAGGGACCATCAATTGTCACTTCTGATCTTTTATTACCATATGATTGTTTGATTCAGGACCTCTGAGAACAGTAGCAAGTGTTCAAGCATAATCACTTTCCTCTGCTGGCTTATTTTCACTGAAGATCAGTTGTAATGTCAAAAGCTAACTACTCCAATGTTTGGTCAAATAACCCCCTTCTGATACATTTGTTTTGTGTGTTTAGTATTGACAGAATTTATTTGGACTTGCCATCCTAATTTTTCACACTTAGTATTACATTTGTGGTTGTCAGCATGTTCCAAACGATTAATGCTTCACTGGCCATATGACAATTATTCAGAAGATAGCAGAAAATAAATGACCTTTTCTTTTCAACTGTAATCCATTCTCTTTCATCAGAGTAGCAACCTTGTGTATCTTATTTATGCAGTCTTATTTTAGCTGTTCTGAAATCTTTTATTTTATAGCTACCTCCTAGAAATGCCTTTGTATCTGTGTTATTGACTAACCTTTTTACAAATTTTTTAGAATATATTTTTCTCCATTTCTCATGACATAATGTGTTTTTTCTCTCTTCTATTGTTAGTTATTTGACTGTGCAACTATTATTTATCTCAGTGGTACATTCTGTTTATATGAAATGTGCAAAGCATAGTTGAATTATATTGTCTCATAAAAGTACACAGTAGTTGTCTTAGAACAGTATAATTATGTTTTGAAATAAGTAAAGTTCCTGATTTTACATGAGTGTATGTTACTGTTTGATGTTAGAACTACATTTGAACACAGAGTATTTTCAAACTATGCTCTCTTCTTTTTAAATATTACCAGTCAACATCACATTTTATTTTAACATTACAGATTTATACCTATGGGCTCATTTATTTTATTCCATCAAAGCAGAATCAGTAAAGGGAAATAGTTACTAATTCATGAAATGTGAAACGCTTACTTGAAAAATATCTACATATGTGTTAACATAAGTAACTTATTCTCCTAAAATATGAGAGAAAGGAAATGAAAGAAAATAAGTGAAAGAAAGGAAAGGAGTAAGAGAGTTAATAGTGAAGGAGTTGAGGAATTTGTAGAGCTTTGAAGGGTGAAGTGTTTACACACATAAAAAGCAGAATTTGAACCAGTAAGCAGTGCTAGCCAGTTTGAGAGGCCTGAACAATTCTTTATCTTGTCTAGGCAGCAGTAGTCTAGGAATACACTATTATGGAGTTTACTGTTATTGCTATATAAAGTGACAGAGGATTTTAGCTATGGAATTCTCAGTGAACAGTAAATTGAAGTAGGAAATACGAAAGTAGATTTTATATTAGACAGACATGTAAGGCACATAGCTGTTTAAGTTGTTTAAGCACAAGCTAAATCCTTGGGGCAGAAGGAAGGGGTTTGTACATGAAAAAGAAAAAGGGAGTTCTACATCAGTGAATCCTGTATGATCTATAACTGTTCCTTCAAGGGAGAAAAAAAAATAAATAAAGCCAAATCTCATTCCTGGCCCTCTACTCTACTCTTACAACACAAAACAGGGAACAAGTTGCTTTCTATAAATGTGTTGTACTTTGCTGCATGTCTAAAATAGCCTACTCTCTAGGCCAAGCCCACTACAAAGTGAATGAACTTTTTAAAAGGATATCATGTTTTTGTCTTCAGAATGATTGGCAATGGTGATATGTCATATGTTTTACATATGTTTTACATAATACATACTTACAATGATTCTGGCATTCAACAAATATTGGATAAAAAGAAATGCTAACAGAAATATAGAAAACAGTAGAAAGCAGTACATCTAGGTTATATATTTTTATTTATTTATTAAAGCAACAGCTACTCCACCACATTAATAAACAGGAACTCAGTTATTTGAAATTTAATTTTCATAGTTTACTTTTATCTTGGCATTCAGAAGGCAAAACAATTATTTTGACAGATACTGATTACACAGTCCACTTACCTTCTGGGTTATTATTCTCCTCTTACGTTCTAATTATTCAGGCCTTTTGCTTTGTTTAATACTTTTGTACTATAGTGGTATAATTGATAAAGTCACATAAAATGCTTTCTGCTGGAATAGCACTAATGATACTATTTTAATGTGGGAAAAAGGTGATGGGAGTATGTCATAGAAATATACACAGATATATTTTCATGTGGTATTTGAATAAAACAAAATAACTTTTAATAAGATGAAAAGTAATCTATCTGCCATCAGTAGTTTTTAGTGCATGGCACTTTTGCACTTAGGACAATTATTCTTTCATTTGTTTTGCAGACTGTGAGAACTGCCAGGAAAGGTTTAGGTTGGATGTTAGGAAAAATTTGTTCTCTGAAAGTGTTGTGAGGCACTGGAACAGGCTGCCCAGGGAAGTTGAGTTGTAGTTAAGTCACCATATCTGGAGGTATTCAAAAGACATGAAGATGTGTTGCTTAGGGACATGGCCTAGTGTAGACTTAGTAGTGCTAGGTTAATGATTGGACTTGATAAATATTGGATCCTAAAGGTCTTTTCCAACCTAAATGATTCTATGATTCTAACTGTGAAAGAATGGTTACCAGAATAAGTACTGGTACCAGCATGTACTGGTACACAGTAAATGCTAATTCTATAGTTTCTTCTGTGTTTGCCTTTAAGATTTCAGTCTGAACCTTCCAAAACCCGAGCAGGGATACTATTAAATGACGATTTTGTTTTTGCTAACTTTTCAAGACTTATCTCCTTAGTATTACAAGCAAATTAAGTCACTCTATGGGAACCTGAGAGATTGCCACAGATTGCCAAAACAATCCATTAAGATTGTTTAGTTTAAGCCCTTGCGTTAAAGAACATAAAAATTTTACTATGTGAATAGTTCATTAATGATATTTTCTCCTGTTTTCCTTTTTTTTTTTAAGACAATCGTCACAAAATTATTTCAAGACATATAAAGCCTTCTATATCTTAAGATAATTGCTCCTCAGTGGTTAATTTTCTTCACAGTTCAAAGCATGTATCTTACTTCAAGCCTGAATTTGTCTAGTTTCAACTGTGAGCTTTCAGATCTCATTACCACTAAAGCAAAAAAAGTTCTCCTCGGAAATTTTGTTATCACATTCATCAGAAGATTCTGGGAATAAGCTAAGTGGAAGTTCTATAGACTCTGGCAATCCTATGTGATTTACCACTCTTATAGTTGCTGTGGTTTAACCCAGCCAGTCTCTAAGCACCACACAGCCATTTGCTCACCCTCCTGCCTCCCTCCTGGGATGGCTGAGAGAATTAGAAATGAAAACCTGTGGGTTGAGATAAAGACAGTTTATTAGGACAGAAAATAAAGGAAAATAATAATAATAATAACAATAATAATAATAATGATAATAGTACTACTAATGTGTACAAACAAGTGATGCACAATGCAATTGCTCACCACCTGCTGACCGATGCCCAGCCTAACCCCGAGCAGCCACCACCACCACCCCCCCCCCCGGCTAGCCACCCCTATATGTATTGTTCAGCATGGCATCAGATTGTATGGAATACCCCTTTGGCCAGTATGGGTCAGCTGTCCTGGGTCTGTCCCCTCCCAGCTCCTGCTGCACCCCCAGCCTGCCCGCTTCCAGGACAGTGTGAGAAATTGAAAAGTCCTTGGCTTAGTGTAAGCACTGCTCTGCAATGGTTAAAACACCAGCATGTTATCAACATTATTCTCACCCTAAATCCCAAACACAGCACCATGCCAGCTACTAGGAAGAAAATTAACTCTATCCTAGCTGAAACCAGGACAATAGCTCATCCTCAAGCTTTTATAATTTTTTATTTATTATTATTATTATTTTAAATAATGTAAAATTATAGTCCAGAAATATAGCCCAGATTCTTGCCACAACTAGTAAAGGTCACAGCCTTTGTGTCAGCCTGGCAGTAGAGTTAGCAGGACTTGTCTGGGTTTGCACTGGTGTCCCATCAGTCAGTGGGTGGTGACCAATTGCACTGTGTATCACTTGTTTTGTACACATAATAATAATAACAATAATAAAATTTATTATTAATTATATAAATATTAATTTTATATGTAATATATATATATATTTTTCCTGTCTTAGAAAACTGTCTTTATCTCAACCCACAGGCTTCACTTTCCTGTTTCTCTCCCCTATTGCAAAGACTGAGGTGGGAGGGTGAGCGAACGGCTGTGTGGTGCTTAGCTGCCAGCTGGGTTAAACCACAACAGCTGGCCTGAGCTGGTTGTAGCCTTGATAACAATTTCCAGTGGCCACCTGACTGGTGCCTGACCTGTCTGGGCTTCAGATTAGTGAATCCCCTGGACACTGAAGGACTGATAGAACCTGAAGTCTCTGTGTGACAAACACCAGCCCTTTGGGTGACCTGAGGGTGGGGGAAACTGTTGTGCAACTTTAAACTTCTAACTTGGGAAGAGAAGAAAAGGACTGTGGTGGAAAATGCATAGAAGTAGCCTCATGGGGCCCCAAAATTGAAAAGCTTATCACAGCCCCCAGCACTGTGATAAGCAAACTTCTCCCAGCAAGGACCTCATGATAGCTCTCTTCTTACCATCTGCCTGCATTCTTGTTAAGGAAAATTGAAATGTCAACCTGAGCGCACAGAGGTGGAGTTGAAGGGTGAGCAACAAGAATGATTAGTAGTAGGAAGGCTTGCATAACAATTTTAACTGTATTATTCATGAAACTTATCTGTATTAATTAGAAAATTTGAATCACTTGACTGTTAGACATAACTAAGCTGACAAGAAATTCTTACCTCCACTTGTAAGATGCATTCTTCCTTGCTCATGCAAAAATGTTCAGTGTAGCAGACAGAACTAAGCACATTCTTTTCTTTCTACACTCCTGTTTATCCTTGGGACTCATATCTCCTTTCTTACGTAAAACTTTCACTTTGGAGCTTAACTTTTAACTGGTTGTCCAGACTTCTCTATTGCCAGATTCCATTTTACTGTGCTTTTAACTAAAGATTATATTCAAAGAATTTGAATTTAAGTGGATTAAAATATAAATTGTTCAGGTGACCTCATTTTACCAAGAAATCTGGGTAAATATTCACAGCGTCCAGTTGTTAAAACCTTTGTGTAGTCTTAAAAGACTGTTGACAACACTTGTCTTGGTAGCTGATCCTTATCCTTTTACATTTTGACTTTGAACAGTTGCTGTAACATCACTTGACATCAAACTGACGGAGAAGACACTGATTCTTTTCATACTCCTTGAGCTCTTTAATCACTTGTTAATTTACATATTTGCTGTATTAAAGACCTGAGTTGTGGAGATCAGCAAGGAGTGGTGTTCCTCAGGGTTTGCTATGGGGACCGGTACTATTTAACGTCTTTGTTGGTGACATGGACAGTGAAATGGAGCACACCTTCAGCAAGTTTGCCAATGACACCAAGCTATGTGGTGCGGTCAACATGCTGGATGGAAGGGATGTCATCGAGAAAGACCTTGACAGGTTTGAGAAGTGGGCCTGTGCAAACCTCATGAGGTTCAAAAAGGCCAAATGCAATGTCCTGCCTCTGGGCCAGGGCAATCCCAAGAACAAATGAAAGCTAGGCAGAGGAAGGATTGAAATCAGCCCTGATGAGAAGGACCAGGGGGTGTTGACAAGAAGCTCAGCATGAGCTGACAATGCACACTTGCAGCCCAGAAAGCCAACCGTACCCTGGGCTGCATCAAAAGAGGTATGGCCAGGAGGCCAAGGGAGATGGTTGTCCCCCTCTCTCTGCTCTCGTGAGACCCCACCTGGAGTACTGCATTCAGCTCTAGGTCTCCAGCACCAGAAGGACATGGAAGTATTGGAACAAGTCCAGAGGAGGGCCACAAAGATGATCAAGGGGCTGGAGCACCTCTCCTATGAAGACAAGGGGAGGGAGTTGGTGTTGTTCAGCCTAGAAAAGAGAAGGCTCTGGGGAGACTTTAAAGCAGCCTTCCAGTACCTAAAGGGGGCCTATGGGAAAGCTGGAGAGAGACGCTTTATCAGGGTGTGTAGTGATAGGACAAAGGAGTAAAGGCTTTAAACTAAAAGAGGTTGGACTTAGATTACATATAAGCAGGAAGTGATTTACTATGAGGGAGTGAGGCACTAGAACAGGTTGTCCAAATACATGTAAGTTGTGGATGCCCTGTCCTTCCATTGATTTAGTGGAAGTTGTCCCAGCTCATGGCGGAGGGGTTGGAATTATATAATCTTTATGGTCCTTTCCAACCCAAACCATTCTATGATTCTATAATTCTGCGATAACCAAACAGATAGTTTATCTTTGCTAACAGAACAGTACCATGGTTAGAGTTTCTTAATTATGATCTGCAGGATATCGAATAAATAACAGATATATCCAGGTCTTTCACCCTCTCACAGAAGTATTTGAGTGGTGATCTCATCTCATCTATCATCTTGCTCATCATCTCTCTTTTTCTCTGAGTCTCTTGTTTAACTAAACTTGACACTTGGCCTTCTATAATGACTTTTGTTAACTAGATTTGTGATTCCACACAAGTTGTATGAGGCTTGTTGGATTTTGGTCTTCCTTGAGCTATATTGATTAGAAAGTTATCATTTTTTCAGTTATACACTAGCTGTACCTCCTACCACACACTGTTCCTGCCCTTTTGATAGGATTTCTATCAAGCTAAGCTGCTGTTAGTTTCTGAGGTCATCTCAGCTACCATTTACAAATATTGGCATAATACTGGCTTTTTTCCAGGTCTCAAGATCTACACTGCAAGTCTTAGTATTTTTTTTTTTTTTAAATTAATGTCAACAGTTCAACAATTTTGTAAGCTAATACTTTTGATGCTCTTGGATGTAATCTACTCAGTCCTAAAAAGTCTGAAAGATCACTATAATAATTGCTCCTTCACATCACTGAAGTGGTTAGTCAATAGAAAATATTTTGTTATTGTCGTAACATGAGTGATTCTGCTTGTGGGCAAATACTGAAGAATTTATAATATTTTTGTTTGGTTTTACCCTTCTGAGATACCGTCAGATGCTCAAGATCATTAAGATTTCATTTACCTCAATACATAATTGCTACCTTTGTTAAGGATAGTTGGATTTATTTTTTTTTATTTTTATTAGGTGTTGGGTTTTGTTTGTTTGTTTTCCTTTCTACTGATGCCATTATTTTCATATTAGTGCAGGTAATAAAGCCTGTGTTCTCTCCCACCATTTTTGCAATGACCCTAAGGCTTACCAACCTCACATTTCTGCATTCCTCAGGAGTTACCTGTAATGCAAGGTGTAGTCTGTCACTTGCCATTTACCCTAGAAATTCTTGTCAATACTTCCTTCTCATTTAGATGTGTACATACGTTCATTCCCAGTTTGGAAAACAGGTCTTATTAAGTCATATTCATATTACCAGTTGAGACTATACAGTCTTTGCTAGCAGTTCATTAAATTATGCTATAATCACTTGTATTTAAGAAAAAAACATCAGTTTCAGCTGTGGGATCAATTTTCCTTCAAACTACTGTCTGATATAAGACTGCCTCAAGCAATGTGTTTCTGCCCAACAGTTCTTAGGTAGAATTCATAGGAACATTAAGGCTGTTTTACCAGTGGAAGCATGAGACCTCTGGTACATGTCTTACATATTGAAATACCTCAAAATAACGGATTTTGTTCTATGTACATATTACACATTTTGCAGCTCTATATAGCATTACTTTTTTCTAAAACCTCAAACTGTAGCAAGATGCCTGTGGGTATGTTGAAACTGCCTATGGATAGATACTGATATTTTTAATATCCACAGAACTTTTCTGAAACAGAACAAAAAAAATGAACAGTGGGATTTTTCAGTATGAGCTAAATCAGATAATAGAGGATTATCTGCACTTGACATAACCTCAGAGTTATGTATCTATATATAACTATCAAATATGTAGGTTACTTTTTTTTTTGAATGAATCAATCAATCAATTAATGAAGTGATAATATCCTTCCTCACTGATACTCTAGGGGAAAAAAAAATATATTATGATAAAAATAGCACCTTCCTACTTAATCTTTAGGGGTGTTCAACTGTGTGTAACAATCCTTATTTTATTAGTGATGTGAAGTATTACATTCTTCAGATCTGGAATACTAAGATGGGAACCTATTAAATAACATATTGCAGTAGCAATAAATAAATAAATAAATAAAATTATACAATAAACCAAGAACTGAGGAATAACTGGTTATTAATAGGTTTGTCTCAATTAAAAGGAAAATGAAAATAAAGTTGAGATATGCTTAATAAAATTTTGTACTTGTCAACCTCACTGAGCTCTGGATTTCATCATGTTGTACATTTCTTCTCTTAATGTATAGATGTAATTTTATTTTAGTTCCATGTGAACTAAATCCTGTCATTTGAAGGCAAAGTTGCAACCGAAGTAGCATGTTGTGCATTAGTAATTGTGATAAGTTTGTCTCAAAATTTTCTTTTTAAATGTATCCATTTGAAGCAGAACACATCCTTTAGAGGTTAGTTGATGCAAAGCTTTAGTTGCCAGTACAATTTTAGCTTTTTTTTTTTTTTTTTTTTTTTTTTTTTTTTTTTCTGCTTGTGACCATTTTTTCATCTGTTTGCACTGATCTTCAATAGCATGATTTCTGACATGGAAATTTACCAAAAACTGATGGTTGTCTGACTGTATGTTTTCTATACATTAGTGGTTGGAAAAGTGAATTCATCTGTCTTTAGTAGCTAGTGATAATATACAGTGATACCACTATGGTGGTATCACTGCCATATATGCCAAGTTTCTTCTGTAAAGTCAACACTCTTCATCACAAATTTGTTTCCAGCTTTCTCTAAGTTGTGAATTCCCACAGGGTAAGGCCATGAGTTCTCCAGCTGTGTTCTATCTGTAAGTTGGACAGCAAGGGCATAATAAGGTAGAAGACATTCCTATAATCCAGCAGACCCCTTTCCCAAAATGTTTAGTAGTGTTTTGATTGGATACTTGTCACAGGAGATTCAAACAGAATTGCCATCATTTACAGAACCTTTCTTTCTTACTGTGAATTACTGCTCTTCCAAACAGAGGAAATACAGCCATAATAATAACATAACAGCATTCAGTTTCAGACTGTTAACATAAGAAAACACCCCATTTACACAAGTGATTTTTTTTGTTACTGGATTGACATTTTTCACATTCTGTCTTGTTTCAGATACTTCTTATATCTTTCCAAATTCAGTGAAACTTTTGTGGTTAATTCTGAGATCCCCAAAGAACATATTTTATTTGTATGTGGTTTGTTTACTTACTCCTGTCTTTCCTTAATTTGTATACATTATAGCATATTATTTATTTCTATATTATATGAAATATGATGAACTTATATTGTCACTGGATAAGTAATGATTTCACAATTTAAGATAAAAAGATATTACCTTAATTGTTCCAGTTGCTTGAGATATGCTAATACTGTTTCCCATCACTGTTGTTGTGCAAGGAATTTGGGGAGCATTGTAAATAACATCAGATCTCAGAGTTCAGAGATGTTTCCTTTTGATATAGTTAAGATATATTTACTCCATGTCTTCAAAACAGAATCATCATAGTGTTCAGTTATGAGCCGAAATACTATGAGGTAGAACCTCAATTTTATTTTAATGGAATGCCATGACATTCCCATTGCAACTTGTACGAACTTAACTTTGAAGTAATATTTTTAACCTTTTTCCAACTATGTTAGATTTATGTGTTCTTCTTTCAAACCAAGGTTTCTCTTCTACTTTGCTAGACATGAACAAAATGGATTCATCTTATACTTTAATATTATACATCTTAGTAATGGATGAGGTATAATTCAGGTATTTATTTTAACTAATATTATGATAATAGGCTTCTTTTACAGCCACTAAGCAACTATAATTCCAGCTGACGTCAAGAATAACTATAAATATCCAGTATATCACAGACTCAAGTTTTTAAGTCTCTTGATATGAACAACTGTGGTGGGTTGACCTTGACTGGCTGCCAGACAGCTGCCCATACAGCTGATCCTACCCTCCCTCTCCTCAACAGGAAACAGGGAGGAAAAAAAATATGGAAAAGCACATTGGTCAAGATAAAGACAGGGAGATCACTTACTGATTACCATTACAGGCAAAACAGACATACCTTGGGGAAAATTAATTTGCTTTATTCCCAAATAGAGTTGGATAGAGGGAAACAAAGACTAGAACACCTTCACCCCAACCCACCTGCTTTCCAGGCTCACCCCATTGGACTTCTACTTCCCCCAGCTCCCTGAGTGGTGCAGGGAGCTGGGGAGTGGAGCTGCGGTCACACCCAGCAGCTCCTCTGTGCTGCCCCCTCTTCCCCATACCTCTCCCGTGCTCCATCCTGGGCTGCTTGCAGGGGCTGCAGGGCAAGCTCTGCTGGGTGCCTGGAGCACCTCCTGCGCTGGCTGCTCGCAGGGCTGCTTCTCGCACTCCTTTCCCCACTGCCGGGCAGCGTTTGGCCCTTGCTGAGCTCCGTTCTTTGCAAGGAGCCCACCCATGGCTGAGGGGCTCTGCTGGGCCCTGTGGTGGGGCCACTGGAGCCTGTATGGGGCAGCCCAGGCCTTGTCTCACGGAGCAGCCCAGCAGGCGCCTGGCTGCACCTGGGCACCTGCACCTGGTATAACACCAGAGCTGGATCCTGTTGTAACTGCACTAAGGAATATCCTGGGATAACACAATTCAAGTCAGCAATGTAAATGAAGCATAAGCGAGGAGAAAATCGTTCTTGTATGAGAAAAGTCTGAGACTGTGTGCCAGGAACAAGACCTTCTTGTTTTGCGGATCCTGTTGTGGACTTGAATTGATTTGACAGGAAATCGTGAGGGAGGGAGGGAACTAGGCAACCAAGAAGGCGTTCTTTAAGGATTAGTCAGTATGTACTCTCAAAGTAGACTTCAGTCTCTATCATGCTTTTATCACTCAGAGTTTTTTTCCCAATTAATTTCTTTTTACCAGGGAATATGGGAGGAATCTGTTGACACACACCACTGAAACGTGTCCTGGGAGAACTAAGTTACTGAATCATTATACTAAAAAAAAACATTAAAAGCTTCTCCTATTTAAATATACTGATAAAGATGGCATCTATAACAGTAAAAGCAAGAATTCATGCTCAGAAATAGAATGAGGCTTAGCAGCACTTGTGATAGAAATTATAGCTACACTACCCTGCCACAGGTTCAGATCAAGGTTGAATAACAATAATTACTTTCTGGTAGTTCTTAACAGTTCTGTAAATGTCAAGAGGAAAATTCAAATATAAGCCTGCCTTAATCTGAAGGAACAATGCACATCTCTAGAAAATTTACAAAACATATGATAACATAGGCATTCCTTTGTGCATCATCCTTTGCAGTGCATTCATAGAATCATAGAATGGCTTAGGTTGGAAGGGACCTTAAAGATCATCCAGTTCCAACCCCCCTGCCATGGGCAGGGATGCCACCTGCTAGATCAGGTGGCCCAGGGCCTCGTCCAGCTTGGTCTTGACCACCTGCAGGTGTTGGGCATATCATATTTGCCTATCAGTTTCCATTAGTTTCCATCTTCTATCAGTTTCCATCAGTTTGATTTGTATTCACAAAAAAAAGTTTGGTGGTAGGGGTAGCAAGTAACTTTTCCTTTTGTTTTTGTTTTAATCACCTATTTTACAGAGCAGTTTTTCTTGTTACTGTCTGACACAGTCAAGAAAATACTGCCAAAGGCAAGGGCATCAACCACCTTTTTGAAGGTCTCTGGTAAACCATTATTTATATGACTTCAGACAGTCTGATTCATATTTTAAAGGGCAGTTTTAGCACACTGAGAAGCATACTTAGGAAAATACACATCATCCATTAACCTTATCTGCTTTCCTGACATGGGGATGAAAAGACTTATTGAAGCCCAAGGGAGTGCTGGTAGAACTGTAGGTAAATGTTGCTCTGTGGTGCAAAACAGTGTTTTTCTGCCCATAGTATGTGTATTCCCTTTAGGAATAAATTAATTAATAAAATAATGAAAATAGAAAACGACAAAACAAGATCAAGAAATTGTCCAATAACCACACCAAATAACATTATTTAGAAGACCTTTAAAGTGTTGTGGTAGCATTTTCAAAAAATCTTACATCTTTACCTGCCTCAGTTGTTGTGTGTCCATATTGAGCTTTCCATGATAATCTTCACTGGCTGAAGATTTTATCATTGCTCCCAATGATAAAAGTGTCAGCAGAAATGGGCAGAAGAAATCAAGCCAAAGATGACTCTACAACAGGTCTTTCATTTCCTGTCCATTCTCTGTAATGTGTAACTTGCCACTGCAGAAGGCAGAATTATGCACCATGTGGACCTTTGGTCTCAACTAGTGTGGAGATACTATGTTCTAAATTATATTCATAAATTAGGCAAGTAAACATATTGAAATCAGCAGCAAAGCAAATGGAATTTTCTAGCTAGAATTTGTCATCTTTCCTGAAGAGAATTGCTAAGTATTTGTTTTGCAACAATTCATAATGAACAAAGCACTTCTTTGTTGCATTTAAACTTTTAATGGAATTACAAACTGATTTTGAGACATCTTTCCACACCGTTTTTACAATTGCTACCACCAATCCTATTTAGAGGCCAGATTCTAGAGCCTAAGAAGTTAAAGAATATATGTACTGGGGGATTACAAATGAATGCAGCATTTCCTAAAAGCATGGTGCAAAAAATGGGTGGTTAACAACATTCTGAAACCATTTGTTAGTCAGAGCAAGCAGAAATAGTAACTCACTCAGTAATGTAGCTAGCTAATCTAATTAAATGTGCCCTCAGCCCAACATCTGTCTTCATAATGATCTTGGTGCTGTTAGGCACCAACTGCGTCATGGCATTATGTTCAAATTAATGCTGATAACCTGTGGATGACACGTGTAATGTTGATGATAAAATATCCAGATTTCATCATGTTCTTATCTACTGAAATAAAGGTATATAATCTTCTCTCCATTCCTCATGGTGTTATTTAAAATTACATGTCAAATCTGCACTAGACAATCTCTCCTGTTCTATATAACCTATTCTGCTTACGCAGATGAGAAATATATGATGTATATAGTCTACTTTACTTAAATGATTGAAGTGGTAAAATCTATGTTATCTTGTGAAATTATGTCTAAATCTCATTAACATAGGAACAGTACTTCCTGTGATCTGTCCACAGCTTAGTATGTATTGGCCATATACAAGGCCTTTCATCACATTTCAAAACTACTCACATTTCAAAATTTTAAAAATCCCAAGTCCTTTTTAGCAGTACTAATACTGAGCACACTGCCACTTACTTACATATAATGATTTTCAGTAAGTATAATTTCTGAAAAACTGTTTTAGATGAGAGAAGATATTGAAGTCTTACAAACAATTGACATACTTCAGCATTTATCATGCAGGCTGTATATAGCAATAGAGGTCATTTTCTTTTCTAGAGTCGTTGGATATTGGATATACATGTATATTGCCTGTAAGTCCTTCTCCACAGTTCCATCCTGATCTCTTTCCACTCTGGCTTAAGCTTTTGACACTGTGCAGAGTGAAACGTGTTTCCATACCACCAAATTATGAGCATTATTTTATCTCATCAGATCTACCAGCTGGTTTCCCTCGTCTTCTACCACAATCAGTGTAGAACACTATAGTTTAGAAGGTTATTCAGAGACTCCTGCTTTAGATTTCCCTTGTTTTTCCACTCTTATGTAATAATGCAATGTCAAAGAGGCAATAATAAATGCCACAGGCAGAGAGAGGGGTGTCATGTTCAATGGAAACTGTTTTCTCCAAGGTCTTTAATTCCTTCTCTGTCATGTATTAAGAATTAGAATTTTGTTCTCAACCTCTTTGACCCAACATCTCAAACATAATGAAACACACTTATTTATTTATTTATCTATTTATTTATTTATTCATTTCTTCAGCCTTATAGTTCCTTGTATCCCATGACTAATGTCTCCTCTGTCACTTTAGTGACGTCATTAGGGAGTCGTGAGGTTCTTGCTTATTCTTCTTTCACCTTCCTGTGGGGAGAAGAATGTATGGGATATTTTTAGGTGTTCTCTTTTCATGGGTAAGCACAAGCAGTATACTGTTTACCCTGTATTCAGTGAGACAAACTTTTCATATTAAAAAAAAAGAAAAAAAAAGTTAACTGCCAAAGAATGACTGTGTCATAGAGCATACAGAGAACAAAGCAATTTTCACATGTTAAAATTCTTTCTGCAGTTATATTAAGAGTGGAAGACTGTGAAAGCATTTTGGCAGCTGAGAGTGAGTTTGTTGAACCATAGAAACTCAAAGAACATTCTAAGAAATGTAACTAGTTAATTAACCACGCATTTCTTAAAACTCTGGTTTATGGCTTTCTTTGAAGAGGGCAGTTGCTAACAGACAAGTAAGGTTAATAATTAAATCTGAGTGTGAGAATAGTCTTGTGTATTCTGTATCTGAAGGCCAAAATGAATGTAATTGCACATTAAAAGATTTGCAGAGGCATCCATCATCGCAATAACAGATCTGATTCTACCAGTTCAGGACATAATTAAGACAAAATATATCCTTTGGAAAGGAATAAAAAATATCCAGCAACCTGTATATGCAGTTCCTTGAATGATCTAATGGTTAATTAAATGTTTGACAAACGAAAAATGTCATATACTATGACCTTATGTTTGTTATGCTCGATTCTGGGAATTTTCTGAGAGGAATGTATTTCAAAGGCTATGCCCACCTGTGTGTAGCAGGTCATAGTGATAGTGATACAAGTGATAAAAGGAAAAAAATCAGCCACTTTAATAAGCTGTCTTTTCCAAATTAAGAGGAAAATTACTACTGAAATCGGTGGAATTAAGACAGTGGAGCAAAAATGTGTGCCCTTACTACAGGGAGGTTAAGTCGAATTCTTAGGTAAATGGAGTTAGTTGAACACTTAAAACACATGGTTTGGGCCTGAAATACAACAACATTTCATAGCACTCAGTGCATTGGTGGAGTATGGACACCCCGTACAAATGAATATCAGGGTCTTAAGTGAATCACTCTCCACTCTCACTGTCCCTAGGGGTTTGGTTGCCTGGGCTCAGGGCCAGCTTTGGTGCAGCTTCCTGGCCTTGGTTCAGAGAACTGTGTGGGGAGAGCCTTGCAAGAAAAAGCTTTGAGAAGGAACGTTCTCACACCCTTTTTATTTTAAGGCTTACCCTCTCATTTAGCCTTTGCCTGTGCTACTCTGCTGCTTTTCCATTCCCTAGCCATCTACCTCACTGATTCATTCCCTGACCCATAGACTTAATATCCTGGCTTGACCTGCATCATTGCCAGCTCATCTCACAGTCTGGATCACCCAACTGGCATGGCTTACTTTGCTTGGTACTTTGGGACCAAATAATGAGGTTGGTGCCCTGCCTGCCTTGTCTGCCTCTAAACTCCCAGCTCTTCTTCCCAAATAGAGCAAGCAGTCTGCTTGCTCATCCCTGACAATAACTTTCTAAAAAGTTTTCATAATAATCAGGTGGAAACTCCATCAGCTCTAGTATTTTGTAGCAAACAATGTCATCCAACAGATACTTGGGGTAAACATTCAATAAACAAAGTAAGTGCAGGATAGTATTTCCCTGGTCTGATTTTCAGCCATCAGTAGTTTAAGGAATTCTTTATTAGGATGCTGTATCTCTGTTTATCTTCCCTCACTTTTTCTACTCTGTTTGGAGAAAAAAAGAGTTTTTCTACTCTCTTTTGTTTTTTTGTCACTCCCCTTGAAATCCAATTGTAATGATTTCCACAGTGGAAGAGCATGAAGAAGGACTTTTTGTTTTGACCTTGATGCTGGGTAACTGCAGTAAATTCTCATTAGTTTTTGTACTGTGAGACTGATGTCTAATCATTCCTGGTTCCAGTTTTCTACACCATTCTTTTTATAAACTTGCATTCTACTGTTACCCGATTACCTTTTTTTTTTTTTTTTTTTCAAGATCCTGTTAGCCTCGTCTTATTCATTTAGACGAGATACAAAGAAATACATGATATATTCAAAATGTGGGGTACTGTGGATATCTATACTGGCAAAATGTTGCTTTCATAATCATTTTGTTTTATATCAGTTGTTAGCATTCTGATTGCCTTTTTAGCTGTTACTGAACACTGAACTGGTACTTACGAGAAGATTTACAAAGATGGCTTTCTAGTGACAGAATAGTTAGTTTATTAATTTTGTTGTATAGTCATAAAGATGTTTTTTTGTTTGTTTGTTTGTTTGTTTGTTTTAGTTTTTGTTTTGTTTTATTTTGCAGGGACATTTTATCATTTGACTCACCAAGGCAATTGGCTCCAAGCAGACGCATTCTGCAGTGGAGCAGGGGATTGTGGTGTGCAAGGGGTTCCCTACATCGAGGCATTGAGGCCCCTTGAGGCAGCCAAGGGAGCTGCTGGGAACTGGCATACCTTGCGAGGGTGGCTGACAGGACTTGGGCAGAGCCAGGAGTCATCCCATTCCCCCCTCATATACAAAGGCAACCGCTAGGGAGTGCAGCAACCAGGTTGGACAAACAGGGCATGCATAGGGTGTGAGTCATTGTGGCAGTTGGCATGCATAGTATGTGCGGGAGCTTGGCCAGCTCGATCAGGAGCAATGGTATCCACCTGGCAAAGGCTGTGGCCTCTTGGAGCTTGGCACCCTCCACAAGCAACACAGCCTCCCAGCTGGAGCTCTGAGGGTAACATGCTGCTCCAAGATGTCAGGCTGCAGAGTGTACCCTACCCTTAATACCAGTACAGGATGGCAAGAGCAAACACAGCTGTGAGAGGTGTGTCCAGTGGAGGCACTCCTCCACCTGGTGACAGAGCTTCAGGAAGAGGTGAATAGGCTGAGGAGTATCTGGGAGTCCAAGAGGGAGATAGACTACTGGAGTCACCCCCTGCCTTCCCAGAAACAAATCCAACAGGTTAAAGGGACATACAGTATGGAGGACTCCTTAATCTCTCTCCACCTCACTGAATGCATTGAACTAAAGGACAAGGGGCAGTGGCAACAAGTCCATGTCTGGCACAGCAGGCACGTCCCCTCAGGGACTTTCCCACCTTCCCACGTGCCTGTGTGCAATAGGCATGAAGCTTTGCAGGCTGATCTGAACAATATTGAAGAGCACAGTACATCTGGCTTAGAGGTGTCACCAAAGTCATTTTGACTTGTGCCCTGCTTTGAAACAGCTCCTACAAAGAAACGAAGATGGGTTGCTTTTGTGGGAGATTCCCTTCCAAAGGGAACAAAAGGTCCAATATGAAGACTGGACCCACTTCGTAGGGAGGTCTGCTACCTCCCTGGGACCCAGAATAAGGACATAAAGAGAAAGCATGTCAAAATTAGTTCTGTTGCAGAGAATTCACAAATCACTTTGCACAGTTTCGTATTAAAAAAGTGGACCATCCAGCCATAGGTAGGATAAATCAGTTATTATTTGGACTAGATGGTATTTGGAAATTCAAGAGAACGGTGGTTTAGACATTGCACTGAGAATATAAACACATCTGACAACAAGGTATGCTATGTGCCCAACAGAAGGTACCACCAGAATCCCACTGTATTCATGTAAATCATCCCACTGTTGTTTTTTTGTTGTTGTTTTGTTTTAGATTTTTTGTTGTTGTGTTGTTGTTGTTTCATTTGTTTTTTTCATAGGACATTCATTTTCTTTTGTCTATTTAGTCTGCTATTTTCTGTACGTCTGCCTAATTCTGTCAATGAACTCCACATTTTTCAGGGAAGATATAAATATCATTGTGTACCACCCCCTTATTTTCATTTGCTCATTAAACAGAAGGGTGACATGAGAGATCACTAAGCAAACATTTTGGACAAGGGAATAATGCTTTCCTGCAAAATGGAAGACATTTATCAATATTGGTGTAGTCCTCAAAAATTCTCTGCTTATTTTCAGCTAAAAGAGGCCATGGTCCAGTTAATACATAGTAGGAAATAACTTCCTAGCAGCACTGTGAAGATCTGAATGAAAGAGCATGAAATCTAATTAGAGGTGGTGCCATCTGATGTCCTGGTATTATTTCCCATAATACCATCCAAATCAGTTTGTACCTAATCAGTATTTTTTGCATCAAAGGAAAAGAGAATTCTTCATGATGACAGAAACTGGGCATCCACAAAGGTTATGCTTTGTTGTCCTCTAGCTAACCAGCTACACAAGTTGGATCTGGATAGCTGGATGGATGTGTAGGTATGTATACTGATAGCTTGCCTTCCCAGCTTCTTTCCAGAGAAAATCACTAGCAGGTAGGTAGGTGGTTTTTCACCACACCTCAGTTTGAAGATTAGTTGTTTACTCCTTACCTCCAGAGCTGCAGATGGTACCAAGGCCTGTAAATTCTGGTTTCCTATTGCTTCCTCAAACTGAACTAATCAGCCTCCAGAATAGAAGCTATTTAAGTTTCTGCTCTGTACAGGGTCTTGTGTATAAAACAGTTCTGAGCTGTCACTGACACAGCCCCACCACATTATGGATTATTTTACAATATTAAATAAAATTAAAAAAAATAATAATAATAAAAAAGGAATTTTTAAGGAACTGGCTTGATTTTTCTTACTATGTACAACATGTAGCATGATTTCAATATCTTAAAGTAATTGTATGGACATGGTGCATGGTGCATATTCAGCTTCTTATTTCTTTTGAAAGGCTAGAAATTAATGCAAGGATAGAAATGTAATATAATTATATGATGGGTATCTCATTCAGAAAATTCTAATACATTTTTGACTTTTTTGAGTTCTATGGCTAACTCTCAAATCTTCCATTGCCCTGTCTTGTCCTAAATCTAGGAAATGTTGCATAGAGACTGTGATAAATAGAAATGTTCGTAATTAAACAAAGTGATATGGCTTAGGATATTCATCTATTTCTGTTCGTTATATTCTCTGTGGTGTACTCTAATATAATGGTCTCAATATTTTTCAAAGCAGATGGTAGCCAGGTGAGTTCGGTGGAAGGATGGAAAGAAGAGACCTGATCTTTTTGTGATGAGCTATTCTTATTGCTATTAAAAAAATAATTAAACAAATACAAAATTATGCCTTACAGCAAGAGATACCAATGGTGAAATAGGTTTATATATCCCCATCAAAAGCTGATCATATTTGTAGCGTACCAAGATGTAAATCTTTCTGTGTATAAAGTAGGTGGAGGGAGGAGTGTGTGCAGACATTATAAAAAATATCTTCAAATGATATAAGGTAATCCTGGATCTCCTAATTTGTTGAAGGTGAATTTAACCTTTTAGGCTTAAAAGGTTTCATTTTAGAATAAATTTCTATTTTGATCTGTTCTGTTGAAATACAAGTCAGGATATGTGCAAACATTGTACACTAGAAAATGAAAAGGAGAGAAATCTCAGGCTTTCTGAGAGAATCTAGAAGTGTTTTCACAGTCAGCACCTGGAAGACACTGACTACCTTTCTGGACCACATGGACAGATCAGATCCTGAAAATTTGCATCCTTTCTCTCTCTAGTCTGCATCACTTCATGGTACAGGACCCTAAAAGAGGCCTTTTGTATCCTGATATTAACCACCCAGAAATGATTCGCCTGTGTGTAGAAAATGATATTATCCCAGATTTATCAAGGCATAGCATGCTTGAGGTTGGATCTGGTTCTCTCCAGACACTTTTTTACACCTTCAGTGAACCAAAAAAGTATACAGAATATATAGCAGACTCTACCTATTGTCTCAGTCTTTCAGATGAGCTGGATGCTTGGTGTCATGTTTGTTGATCACTCTTCTATTCCTTCAGGCTACACCTTTGCCCTGCTTGTGCCACAGGAGCATCAGCTAGTTAGAGCATGTAGTGGTGGTGAAACAAATAACTGCCCATCACAAAGGGTAGGAAGATTGTAGTGGGATGTATGGCCCAGACAAGGAAAGTGTGAGATGAGCCTCACTGGTTGTCGGGTTAAGTGTGTCAGAGGAAGCCCTGTCTAGATGGCAGCATTGGCATGCCTTAGACAATGGTGGGAATAGAGCACTTTTAGAATCTTAATTTGAATGCTTCCACCCAGTACTTCTCCCCAAAGAGACCTACAGGATCAGGCCACTACAGCAGCACCAGCATGGTCATTGGGAGTCCTATGGGTCATGAACCTGTTCATAGTTATAGATGGAAATAAAGCCTACATGTATGTCTGTGAATTCAGTTACATTCCTAAATTTTGTTAGAACAGCATATTTGGGAACTAATGTGAGATCCTTTGACCCCATCTATACTGTGAATTTTGTTGTGAATATTGTGCTGTAGGAAGTTTCCAGAACATGGCAGAAATTAAAATGTATAAAGAAACGAGAGTCACAAATTTTGATAGCCTAAAAAGAGGTCAGAATGAGACTCTGACATTTTAAAGCATATGTTCACTTATCTTGAATGTTTTGTGTGAGTAATAAAACTGAGGTACTTATCCCTCCTGGCTGCTAATGATCTTGTGGTTGTTTTTTTTTTTTTTTTTTTTTTTTTTTGTGTGTGTTTTTTTTTTTTCTTGTGAAGATAGCATAATTAAACTATGTGTCCTAGCTGCAGTAATTCTCATTTGTGATTCTTATTTCCCTGTGTGCCTTTCACTTGTCTGCACCACTTCTTGTGTTTTAAGTATTACCTATGGTTTTATTTGCTGGTAAAATTAATAATGCATCCTGGGTTTTAGAACACAGCCGTTATTTGACAACACATACTACAATGTTTTCATTCAATTACATCCTGTTCAGAGCTTTGGTGTAAGCTATGCTATCTCATGTTCCATGGCTGTGTAACCCCAGGATTCTTAAAAGACCATATGACAAATCACTTCTAATCCATTAGAAATCCTGGCTTACATGAAGGCCATATATTGTAAAAGGTTCACAAATTCTACAAGTACATAAAGAGCAAAAGGGGAAAATGTAGGCCTGCTGCTGGATGGGGCAGAAAAACTGGTGACAATGGATGTGGAACAAGCTGAAGTATTGAATGCCTTCTTTGCCTCAGTCTTTGCCAGTAATATTGGCCATCATGAATCCCAGGAACGTGATCAGAGGGAGGGTCTGAAACAAGGTAAACTTATCCTACATGGAGGGCCAGGTTATGGAGTACTTCCAACAAACTGAACATAGGTCCACGGTGCCTGATGTGTTGTGCCTACAAGTGCTGAAGGATCTGGCTGATGTTATTGTAAGGCCAGTACTGATCATCGCTGAAAGGCTGCAGATACTGGGAGAGATTCTAGAAGACTGGAAGAGAACAAATGTCACTCCTATCTTCAAGAAAAGCAAGAAGGAACATCTGGGGAAATACAGGCTGTTTAGCCTCACCTCAGTCCCTAAGAGGGTGATGAAGGAAATCCTCCTGAAAACCATTTCCGAACATGTAGAAGACAAAAAAGTTATTGGGAGTAGTCAGCATGGATTTATGAAGGGAAAATGCTTGACCAACCTTCTGTAATGCAGAGACTGGTTTCATGGACCAGGGGAAAGCACTGCATATTGTTTACCTTGACTTTAGTAAAGCCTTCAACACTGTTTCCCGTAACATCCTCATAGACAATCTGAAAAAGTATGATTTAGATAAGTGGATAGTGAAGCTGGTTGAAAATGAATTTAAGGGATGGGCCCAAATGGCTGTTAACAGTGGCAAAAATTCCAGTTGAAGGCAAGTGACTAGTGGTACACCCCAGGAGTCAATATGGGTGCTGATACTGTTCAACAGTTTCATTAATGAACTGGGCACTGGGGCAAAGTGTCCACTCAGGAAGTTTGCAGACAATACAGAACTGGTAGGAATATCTGGATCTTGACAGACTAGAGAAGTGTGCTAGCAGGAACCTCATAAAGCTCAGTAAAGGGAAATGAAAAGTTCTGCACTTGGGAAGGCACCATTCCAGGCACTTGTACAAGCTGGAGGCTGACCAGCCAGAAAGCAGCTTTTCAGAGAAGACCCTAGGGGTACTGGTGGACACCAAGCAAGCCATGAATCAGCAGTGCACTGTCGTGGAAAAAAAGTCCAGTGGTATCCTGGGCTGCATTAGGCAAAATATTGCTAGCAGGTTGAGGGAGGTGATCCTTCTCTTCTACTCATCACTAGTGAAGCCACACCTAGAGTGCTGTCTGTGTATATAGGCTTCCCAGTACAAGAGAAACATGGACGTGCTGGAGAGAGTCCAGTGAAGTGCCATGAAGATGAAAGGACTAGAACATCTTTCATGTGAGAACAGGCTGAGAGAGCTGGGATGATTCAGGCTAAAGAGGAGTCTCAGGACTCAATAAAAATAGCATTTTAGAGCAAAATTCTGTTTTCTAGATCACATGTTCACTAACATTCTTTTTCCATCTCATGCATGATAAGTCTGCTTTTCCTACACCATAGATTTCCAGTTTAAACGTGATAATACCTGGTATTTTTATTTCATGATGTTATGATTCTTTCTTTAGACTCTAGCAATCAGTTCTGTTGGTGGAGCTCCTGGCTTAAATTGCAGTTTGTAGTCTACTGGGAACCATATATTCTTCTGTCTGTAAGAACTGTCATTATCCTGTAAACCACGCTCACTTCTTCCTTGAAATTTTTAGCATTTTGTCCTGTTCCCCTATAATTCAGGGACAGCTTATTTGTGTAGCACCACTATTTATGATATATATTGCTTAGAAATAATTTATCTGTGTAGCTGAGAAAATAGCAGTATAATTTCACTGTTCTTGCGTAGACCTTTCTACTGTTTGTACCTATGATTTTTGAGTTACAATCTCTCCAATATAAATAATGTATTAGTTCATAATTTAAATGTGACCTATCTTTGTAGGACTGGTGACTCACTATAAAAGTTCTTTTTGAGTACCTTACAAAACTTCAAGCAGGTTTTGGTAGCCGATTTATCTCTTCTGATCTGTAACATGTTGTGAAGGTTTGGCTTTTATGTGCTTGACAGTGCAGTGAGCCCACAAAATTGCTAAGCCTCTTACTGTAATGAAAGGAGGTGGCTCACAAGAGAATCAGACTAACAGAGACTCTGCTAAATTATCATATTCTAAAATCAGGAGCCTAATATTGTAGTTACAAGATAGATTTTTCTTTGGTAGAAATGCTGATTTACGTAAGATCTGGACTGAGCTTTAAATGAGATCACTGAAATAAATTTCAATTTAAAGTAACTATCTGAAAAAGGTAGAATTAAATCCTTTGCAGAGGCAAAGGCAGGGAGCTACCCTTTTCATAAACAGTGTTTATTACCAGACAATACCAGTAAGTTCACCCCAATTCTGTCCTGCTATGTAACAGGTATTTTGCACAGGTAAATGGTACTGCAAAAGAGAGAAGCAAAAGACAATCACATCTATGGTATCTTATTGATACCACTTGTTAGCTCTAAATGAGACAGTGATTTTTTTTCTGCTTCATTTTACTTCCATCCAGCAACACTTCTCTGATTCAGAGAAATACCTCCCTCCATCTTTTCCCAAAAGCAAAGCATAAAAGAATGGAAGTTAAAGTAAAAAGAAAAACCTCTGATGGAAGAGAGAAATTTAGGGTAAACACTAAGTCTTTTGGAAAATACATGGACCCTTATTTTTAGGATAATATAAATCCAATAAATCCATAGTGTGGAAGTATATACTTCAGAGCTTTCAAATGACCTGCACACTGCCCTCAAGAAGACCCAAAAAGCATTCTGTTAGTTAAACACTGCATATATTCTTCTCACACATTCACACTTTGAGTGTGACAACTGTTTGTATGTGGAAGTGAAAGACGGAGAATGATGTTGTCACATAATTATTTCCATTTGCATCTACTTTTTATTGTGGAATATATGCATATATATGCAGCTCTTGAACTTGACATCTGTGCAATAACTGTATACTGCTAAAGTTTTTCAAAGCCTAAATAATAAAACATTTCTTCCCACAGAGTATTTAAAAACATATTTTTCAGCATCTGTCTGAAAAAATATTTTTGAGAGTGTATCATGTACCCCTGTCATAGTGTGACTTACTGTTAAAAGCATGTATTGTAGTACTCCTCATTAAAGGCATAGACACCTAGCAAGCTTGAATTTTCTTCATTTTTAGCTATAACTCATGCTACTTTTTTTTTTTTCCTTCTAATTCTTTATAAACCATAAAATCATAAACTTTATAAATCAGCAGTAGAAATATGCCTCCTGAGTTTCACAGGCTGTCCCTGTCACCAGTAAACATTAATGCAAAACTCTAATTTGCTTTAAGGAAAACAGATTGCTTTTTGCACTGTGACTTAAACTTCAAGATGTGTTATAATTTTCATAATAATAATCTATTCAGTTTAGTTGTGCACTGGCCTTAGGTTGCCAGGTGAGTCCTTTCTGCTGATTCCTTTGGGTGTTTACACCTGGAGCTCAGCATCTGTCTGACAGCAGAAGTTGTTCTACTGTGATTGAAGGAAGTCACACTTCAGTCTTTCACTATAGAATACTGTCTAGTATTAGAATATAAAGTCTTTCAATTTTTAGGCAATAAATAAAATAAAATAAAATAAAATAAAATAAAATAAAATAAAATAAAATAGTAATGAGGAAAACCTTATAAGTTATCAGGATACGTTAATTCTGAGTACTACTGATAATATTTTGAAATTGTAATTCACTTAAGTTTGTCTAGTTTGGAGAAGAAGCATCTGATGTGATATAATTGCCCTCTACAACCTCCCGAGGAGGAGAAATGGAGAGGGAGGTGCCAATCTCTTCTCCCTGGTAACCAGTGATGGGCACAAAGCTGCAGTGGGGGAGGTTCAGACTGGATATTAGGAAGAATTTCTTCACTGTAAGGGTAGTCAAACACTGGAACAGTCTTTCTAGAGAGGTGGTTGATGCCCCATGCCTGTCAGTGTTCAGAAGGCATTTGAATAATGCCCTTAATAAAATGCTTTAACTTTTGTTTAACCCTGAAGTGGTCAGGCAGTTGGATTTGATGGTTTTTGAAGCTCCTGTCCAGCTGAACTATCCTGTCCTACCCTAGCTTAGCCTAGCCTACTTTAAGTATTGTTGTGGTATCTCATATACTGGAACAGAAAGACACATAGTTAACTACTTTTACACTTGTTTCACTTTTCATTGTTCATTATTTTTTCATTTAAAGTATTAGTGAAATAAGAACATCTAGTTATTAAAATTTTATCTTTCTTTATTTCTAAACTGAAGCTTTAAAATTCTCATCCACTATAGACTGGCTCAATTAAACTAGGATGAATTCTTCTTAAGTGAATTTGACATAACTTGGTCAAATCCCTGATTTCTAAAGTGGAGAGCTATCCACAAAAGTTGGGGTATGATGAAGTCTAATAATTAAGTACTTAGCTAATCTTGATTCATCTGATGCCATTTTTATTATAATTTGTTTCATAATTTTCTACTTAAAAATGAATGGCTATACCATGCCACAGTGTGCAATCAGTCAATGTGACCTTGATTTCCATACTCCAGACCAGAACCCTGGAGAGCAAAGAAAAATATGTTAGCATGAAACACCAAAATGGGCAGTTGCTACAGTGAAACAGATTAAGAAATACTTTCTTCCAAACTTGGACAGTTTCCTTTTGCTATTGGCCACTTTCTGAGTTGTCTCTGTTGAAAGAAAACCTTTCCTTACTTTCCTTCTCAGCTTTGTTTTGCAGAGCTGAATGTAGGTTTGATTCTTCAAAAATAGGAAGCACCTACTAGGAGTACATACCTCAGAAATGCTGTTTTAGCAAAACTTTATAGAATGAATGGATTTCACATCAGACTTCAAGCTTTATTGTCTTATTACTGTTGGAGAAATTCAAATAAATGACTGTGGTGGTTTTACTTGGGTGGGTGGCCGAGCTCCACCACAACCGCTCTCTCATTCCCCCTCCTCAAAGAGGAACGGGGAGAAAATATGATGAAAAGGGCTCAAGGATTGAGGTAAGGACGAGGAGATCACACAGTAATTATCGTGACAAGCAATACAGACTCAGCATAGGGAGATAAGATTTATTGCCTATTACTAACAAGCTAGAAAAGCAAGAAACAAAGGAAAGAAACCAAAAGCACCTCCCCCCCAACCACCCTCTTCCACCTCCTCCCCCTGAGCGGTGCAGGGGAACAGGGGAAAGAGGGTTATGGTCAGTCTATAGCACTTCTTCTCCGCTGCTCTTTCTTGGTCACTCTCATTCCTTGTGCTATGGGGTCCCTCCCACGGGATGTAGTCCTTGGTGAACTGATCTGGCGTGGGCTTACCACATTCAGCAGCTCTTCAAGAACTGCTCCAGATATGGGGCCATACCACGGGGTCCATCCATCAGGAGCAAACTATGCCAACCTGGGTCCCCCACAGGCAGCAGCTCCTGCCACGCCACCTGCTCCTGCGTGGTCTCCTCTCCATGGGCTACAGGTCCAGCCTGGAATTTGCTCCAGCAGGTGTCTTCCACAGGCCGCAGTCTCTGTCAGTGCAGATCTAGCTGCTCTGCCATGGTCTCCTCCACAGGCTGCAGCGTGGAACCCTGTTCCACCGTGGTACTCCATGGGCTGCAGGGGGACAGCCTGCTTCACCATGGTCCTCACCACAGACCACAGGGGACTTCTGCTCCGGTAGCTGGAGCACCTCTCCCCCTCCTTCTACACTGACCTTGACACCTGCAAGGCCATTCCTCACTCCTCTCACTCTCCCAGATGCTGTGTGTCGCAGCAGTTTTTTTCCCTGTCTTAAATATGCTCTCACAGAGGTGCAAACAATATTACTTATTGGCTCAACTCTGGTCAGCAGTGGGGCCCTTACCTAACATGGGGCAGCTTCTAGATTATTCTCACAGAAGCCACCCCTATGGCCCCCTGCTACCAAAACCTTGCCATGTAAACCCACCACAACAACAAAATCTAGTTTAATTTCACCACGAAAGCATTTTTACAGCATTTAATTTCTGTAAATGCTGATTTATAGAATTTGCCTTATCCTTAATCCAGAAATACTTCTGGCTACAGCAAAGCATTAGTACTCAGGCTGCATCCTGAGCATTAGCACTGTGAGACTTAATACAGCTGTTCACTTGTTCCTTCACTGCAAGGAGACGTGCAAATTATGCATATGTGAGGACACCTGGTAAATACAAATGTTCAGTGCCATGCTCACTAATAAAATTTTGGGTCCCACAAAGAATTTTAGCATATTATTTCAGACTCCTTTGTCTGCTCAGGAATATGCATAATAGTAAAAAGTAGGAAGAAGAGATGAATATCTGATGGTAATAGCAAACCTAGAGTAGTTGGCTAAATTCACTGCTAGTATTGTTAATAATGACCAGGACTCCAACTAGGAGATCAGGAGAAAAGAGTATGTGTTCAGAAAGTGGAGAATGGGGATAGAACAGTGTATTTTGAAATCAGGACTCAAAATCAAGTCAAATCAGGAGAGAAAAAGAAATGGAAAAAAAATCTTGGGCACAACTAGATGTGAGACTGAAAATAGAGTCTAAACATTGTAGGTAATAGTGGAAATGATAAGGGCTCAAGTTTTCTAATGGTGTATATCAGGGCAGAGAAAGTGAGGTGGGAAGAAAGGATCATGTATACATTCCTACTGAGCCTGGCCAGAGGTTACTGTCATTGAGACCTTTTATAACAGCTTGCCATATTTATTATTTTATAACTAGAGCTCAGCAAAGGCATGACTGAATACCTGAGATACCCCTTCTCTGTACTGATCACTCCTACAGTACCTGCTGCACATAGATGCAAGCAGGTCATCCTAGGATCCAGGGGAACAGCATGAATCTGTGTTAGGGAAGGTTCAGAATGGATAATAGGAAAAGGTTCTTCACTGAGAGAGTGGTCGGGCAATGGCACAGGCTCCCCAGGGAAGCAGTCATGGCACCAAGCCTGCCAGAGCTCAAGAAGCATTTGGACAACACTCTCAGACATATGGTTTGATTTTGGGGTGGTCCTGTGTGTAGCCAGGGATTGGACTCCTGTGGGTCCCTTCCAGTTCTACCCTATGATTCTATGAATCATAGAATATCCTATGATTCTATGAAGGAGGAAGGTGCCACAAAGCTTGAGATATCAGCAACATTCTGTAAGAAAAGACCACAGGGAAATGTCACTTCAACATTTCTTCGCAATCTCTTGTAGAGCAGGGAGCTGAAGCAGTAGGGATAATCAACATTCTGAGAAAGTGTGGGATAGACAAGTGGACAGTAAGGTGGGTTGAGAACTGGCTGACTGGCCGAGCTCAGAGGGTGGTAATTGGAGGTGCAGAGTCCAGCTGGAGACCTGTGACTAACAGTGTTCCCCAGGGGTCGGTGCTGAGTCTTGTCCTGTTCAACATCTTCACCGACGACCTTGATGAGGGAATAGTGTCCGCTCTCAGCAAGTACACCAATGACACAAAGCTGGGAGGAGTGGCTGACATGCCAGAAAGCTGTGCTGCCTTTCAGCAAGACCTGGACTGGCTGGAGAGATGGGCAGGAAGAAACCAAATGAGGTTTAATAAGAGCAAGTGTAGAGTCCTGCACCTGGGAAGAAACAACTGCACATATCAGTACAGGCTGGGGGGCAACCTGCTGGAGAGGAGCTATGAGGAGAAGGACCTGGGGGTCCTGGTAGGCGACAGGTTGACCATGAACAGGTACTGTGCCCTCGTGGCCAAGAGGTCCAATGGGATCCTGGCATGCATTAAAAGGAGTGTGGCCAGCAGGTCAAGGAGGGTGATCCTGCCCCTCTACTCTGCCCTGGTCAGGCCTCACCTGGAGTACTGTGTCCAGTTCTGGGCTCCCCAGTACAAAAAAGCCAGGGATTTCCTGGAAAGAGTCCAGCAGAGGGCCTCAAAGATGATACAGGGCCTGGAGCATCTTCCCTATGAGGAAAGGCTGAGAGACCTGGGTCTGTTCAGCCTTGAGAAGAATGAGAGGGGATTTTATCAATGTTTATAAATACCTGAAGTGTGGGAGACAGAGGGATTTGGCCAACCTCTTTTCAGTGGTTTGTGGGGACAGGACAAGGGGCAATGGCTACATAATGGAGCACAGGAAGTTCCGCACCAACATGTGAAAGAACTTCTTCATGGTGAGGGTGATGGAGCACTGGAACAGGATGCCCAGGGAGGTTGGGGAGCCTCCTTCTCTGGAGATATTCAAGGACCACCTGGACACCTACCTGGGCAGCCTGCTCTAAGGAAACTGCTTTGGCAGGGGGGTTAGACCTGATGATCTCTTGAGCTCCCTTCCAACCTCTACAGTTCTGTGATTCTGTGAACACATTTTCATTGAGCTAAAGTTAAAGGGAAAGAACCAGCTAGAGCAGAATTTGAGGATAAAAAGAAAGGGTGGATGTGAGTAAAGCCATTAATGAAACGAACAGCTTATATGCCTAAGTATAGGAAGCTAAAACAGTTAGTTATCCATTTCAATGTTAGTTTTATAGTAAACAAAAGACTGAGGAAGGATTTGCTTTCCACTGGAAGGCAAATGATCAAATATTGTATTGAAATAGTAACAGTGATGGTTTGTGATTTAATTCTACTTGTGTTGTAACATAACTTCCAAAAATCTGTAAAGAAATTAAGACAACATCTTTATAATAACCTGTGCAAGTGGTGACTGATACTTTGAAATTGGGTATGTTTTATCTTGAAAATATTGAACATAAAGCACAAACTTGTTCTGATAAAGGAGTGTAATAAATCAGTTACAAATGTTTGTTTTCAGGGCTAACTCTGTGGTATTTCATTATCAAAACTGCTGGCACCACATCTGTAGATAAAAGGTAAACAGAAGGCCTTAACAAATATGCATTTAAACAGTCAAAACACCTTTGGTTAAATAAAATAACATAAAAACAGAAACAATGAGATCTTTTTCAGTGCTGGTATGCAAGAACCATGTCATTCCCTGACATGGGAATGAATTGGTTCTGCTGTGTCATAGTAGCCACACCACTGATTTCATAGGTCCTTATGAACAACCGTACAACTGGTGTTAGTCCTGTTCAGAGTTTTAGTACTCTTGAATAGTTGTACAGAAGTTTCTATTTTGAGTATTTTGTAGCCTTTATGAGGATGTCTTCTTCCCACATTGTAGTTTTATCATTCTCCTCTGCTTTAAACAATGTTACAAAAGTACAATCTGTCCCAAAGATTAGTTCAATGTGACATCCCCCAAATTTGTCTTTTTACTCCTTCCTTCTTTATGGAGTGAGTGTTCTGTACTACTCTGCAGAACTATCCCCTTATAGTCCCTCTCCAAGGATACCCCAGATTTCAGTTAAGGCTAAGTAAATTAATTCAATCTATTGTTGAGGTGCAGCCTCTGAATAACTTTTGAGAAACTTATTTATATTATTTACATTAGTGCATTGACTATCTGTTCTAATCCTACACAAACATATGCAGAACATGAAGAAGGGCAGCTGAGGTTGTGGGAGTTCATCTCTTTCTATTCCTAGGGATCTGAGTTGTTTCCTTATTGTACTGCATGGAACAGCATTCCAATATCTATTTTTTATTATATATATATATATAATATATATATATATATATATATAATATAATATATATATATATAATATATAATATATATTATATATATATATATATATAATTATATATATAATTATATATATTATATATATATTATATATATATAATATATATATATATATATTATATATATATATATAATATAATATATATATATATATATATTTTTTTTTTCCCTGAACAGTGCTTAAACTAATAATTAAACATTCTATTTTCCTCTCCCTCTCTCTCTCTCTCTCTCTCTCTCTTTTTTTTTTTTTTTCCCTCTCATATAATTGCCTACTAGATGAAGTTTCTGGTGCACAACATGATTAGATTGTTCCCATAGTATATCTGTTGACTTTCAGGCTATCCTGTTGTTCCCAGTTCAGATATCAAAGCTTCACAGATACATTCAAAAATTTTCTTCAATACTGCAGCACTCAACCACTACAACCCATTGCTCCCTCAGAAAACACTTTCAATATGAAATAGAGAGTTGGCACTTATTAGAGGTGTTATTACTTGGCTTGGTAGAGTGTCATCCATACAGTATATTTTAACTTATATTTTAAAACAACAACAACAAAATTAAACTGAAAAAGGATGCTCTTAATTTAGAACATGTCAAATAACATTTCAAGAATTTCAAGGTGTTTTCCAACATTTGCTCAAGTTGAAATATTAATCAAATCTGTCCCTTGCCTCTGAACAGTCTATTTCAAGGAAATGTCAAAAATTTCATGCCAAACTCTCTGGAGAACTAAAGAGAAATATTGTGTAGGGATTTTTTCTTCTTCTTCTTCTTCTTCTTCTTCTTCTTCTTCTTCTTCTTCTTCTTCTTCTTCTTCTTCTTCTTCTTCTTCTTCTTCTTCTTCTTCTTCTTCTTCTTCTTCTTCTTCTTTTCCTTTTCCTTTTCCTTTTCCTTTTCCTTTTCCTTTTCCTTTTCCTTTTCCTTTTCCTTTTCCTTTTTCCTTTTTCCTTTTTCCTTTTTCCTTTTTCTCTTCTGTTTAAAATAAAACCTGTAAAACTGTCTACCAGTTTGTCCATACTCTGCTGGAATACTAAGCAGTAAGCCAGTTGTATGAGCTATTTCACAAAAACTGTCAGTATGCTACTGTTTATTTCCTTTCTGTCTTAAGCGTTGTGTGATGAATTTCTAGAGTAAATTTTTATAACTGAAATATAAACCCTTGAGAAATCTAAGCTTACAATAAACTGTAATACTGACAGAGCCTGAACTATAGTGCCCAAATTGCAGTACTTGGAAAAAAAAAAAAGCCACTAAACTACAAGCAAATTATAGTCTATCAATTTTTCTATAGGGCAATCACAAGGCTATTTAAGTAGAATAATAGCTTCCCAGCAATGAGCTATTTGTAATGAAAATTAAGCATACCAGGATCATGCCATCTCACAATTTTTTTAAAGTCGAGTACATTACTAAAAGTTGTATTCTCATTTTTCTATTTCACCTAAAAACAGGTTTGCTTTTAATATGATTTTTTTTTTCTTGAACACACTGCCCATTTTCAGAAGCTTGAAATTGTTGTCATTCTTGGAGAAAAGAGTTTGTACACATTTATGCGTATTAAATGTAGGTGTGTGACCACGTATGCACAGATGTGCATGTGCTTGCACCTTTTTATTGCTTCAACGACTAACCTTCTGGCTTCAAAACTCTTCAATGTACAAGTTTTAGGTAATGAATGAGTTGTTTATTATATACTGTACATATCTGTTTTCAGCAAATTGAAAATGAGTTGGATAATAGGTTGTGAGTTGAGCATTGTATTTGTATATTTATCACAGAGTCGTGACTGCACTGCAGCACAGCTTCTAATTCATTGGAACATCCTTGCTTTTGATGTCTTAAAAGTAGAGTAGAACACTCATTATACTGCAATTTATAAAAATGTTATAGGGCTTCTATAAAAGAATAAAATATGGTTTAGCACTAAGGACACACGCAAAGGACAGAGGGATAAGTCAGTTGAAACTGTATGCTTAATGTTTTATGCATGAAATTTTAGTTGAGTATGCTGCTGCTTGTGGTAGATTGCAGAATCATTACAGTAAATGAGAAAAAGCAGATTTGGTAGACTTTACCAAGTGATATAAATATGCTCAATGATGATCTGGAGAATAGTGAAGTGTAGATCATTCATTTCTGTGTCACTGCTTATTATTGTTGTTGTGCCTGATAACTGCAATGAAAAGAGGGGGAAAAAGCCACTGTGATAAACCCCAGGCAAATATAAATTAACATCCTTTTTCTGATACAAAAATCTTGAAAACTAAGAAGATAAGATATGTGCATGAAGAGAGTTACAACTAAATATGCGTTTTACTTCACCACTAATGGATGATTTATATTCATCATTAAGTTTTGTGGGTGTATGGATCAGCTCAGGGGGAACATTCCATGTGAAATAAATAAACCATCTGTAAATGTCATCTACATCTGATTTATTCATGGTAGATCTAAGTCAAATTTCAACTGGTGACTCAGAGAACTTAATCTATGCTTTCTTACCAATGTTTAGCAAACCAGGAGTCTATGGGAATGCACAGCATGAAAAGCATGCTGATCTCAGCCGTTCCTTTATGGTACATTGGTATAACTAAAAGTCTTAGTAGGTTTCTTTTTGCTCTACCAATGTATAAAGGAAAATTTGAGTGTCTCTCAAAGACAGGAGAAATTAACGTCCTTGACTTACATGTTCTGCTAGGGATTTAATAAGGAATCTGGCATTTATACCAGTTGTCATTAGTAAATGTCACAGAAACATTAACTTCCATTTCATATTCATTTCATTGCATAGACTTTGTGTTTTGCTTTACTGCTAAGACTGTGTTTTTGTTTTGAAGGGGAAAATCCTTCAGTGTTTAGGCAGAAAGCATTTTCTGTGCCACTCACAGGACAAATTCTTCAGTTCATATTGTTATTAGAATCATTCACTAGAATTAACAATTTATGATCTACATGTTAATACGAGAACATAGTTCCTGTGAAGACATCAGTAATTATCCTAGCTTTACCTCCAAAGTAATTAATTTTCCAGGGAAACTTTGAGATTGTAAATGAAAGTGAAGAAAGTGGCCAGATTCCTGGCAGTAATATCACATAATTGCAGAATCATTAAGGTTGGAAGAGACCTCCAGATCATCTAGTCTAACCATCCTCCTACCACCAATATCACCCACTAAAACATGTCCCTAAGCACCATATCCAACCTTTCCTTAAACAGCCCCAGGGACGGTGAATCCACTGAGTGTGGTAAGACACTGGAACAGTTGGCCCAGAGAAGTTGTGGTTGCCCCATCCCTGGAGGTGATCAAGGCCAGGTTGAAAGGGGTCCTGGGCCACCAGATCTAGTGGGTAACATCCCTACCCATGGCAGGGGGGTTAGAAGTAGGTGGTTTTAAGGTCTCTTCCAAACCAAGCTATTCTATTATTCTCTGATTTGATGATAATTATCATCTTCTAAATAAAAACTTCCTGCAAATGCTTAACATGGATTATAAAGTGAAGTTGATGTCATAAAATCTCAGGAGTAGTGTTCAATTCAAGCTGTACAGTGCAGAAATAATAATCAATAAGACATCACAAAGTCAGTGTTATGGTTTGTTCTCAAGTCCTGTGTGTTCTTCCTCATGTATTTGAAATCATATAAAAGAGATGGTTACATGAATACAAAGTCAAATCCAGTCAAATTTTGATCATGTTAATACTTAAGAAGGCTTGAAGATTTCTTCAGAACACTAATCAGTAAAAAACAAAAGATTATTCTAAGGATTCTGAGTGCTTAATGTATCTGCTATCCCAAAGAGAATTGTGCCATATTGGCTTAGATTAGTGACTAGCTTCCACTTCTTCTATAAAATTGTCTAAATAAGAAATTCAAATACACCAGTCCATAAATAAATAAATAAATAAATAAATAAATAAAATGGTATGCAGAGTTGCTCTCTAATGCCCTAGAAATCCTTAACCTAGCTACAAAGCAGGAAAAGATTTTCACAGGGTAGTAAAAATAAATAAATAAATAGATAGATAAAAAGTTAAAAAAAAAAACAGTTTTCAATACATCGTATTTAGTAACTGGCCTTTCATAAGACTTTATTCTTTTTATTCTGACCTGTTGACCAATTTATCTTTTATTCCCTCTTTAGCAGAGGAGACAGAGAATAGCAGGTGCTGCTCAATAGACCATTTCCTTTTTTTGTTTGTTTTGTTTGTTTGTTTTGTTTTGTTTTTCCTGCCACAGCTCCACATAGAGCTGTTCTGCTTTTGTTAACATTAAGCAATTGCTAAAAATTGACAGGAAGGGTACTACAGCTGGGAAATTACCTCTTCTGTTAGTAGCTCCAGTAGATTTACCCTCCCCTGCTTTGCTTCCACCATGGTAGCAACAGTTTGGGTTGTGCAGAAGTAGATATTTGGCCATGACTATTCTATATCCTAGGTTATGCATAACAAGAACAGGATTTTTTTCTGCAATAATGCAGGAATATGGGTTATCCAGTTCCTGAGATTGCTAAAGCAGACCAGCATGGTTTCATTTTAAGAAGTTAATTTCTGAAGTGATCTGGAAATTAAAAGCAGTAGGAAAAAAAATGGAATAAGTATCTATATGATAGTACATGCACTAAAACTGCATAAATCTGAGAGTATTCTTTAATTCAAATGAGTTAAATGCTAAATTTTTCTTTACATGTTAGTCCTTCTTTAATCATTTTAATGCAAACAGCTTAGAATAGCACCTTATTGGTCTGGAGATAACACTGTGAAAAACTTTGGCAGCCTTTTCTAGTAATATGCCCTAAAGGAACTTTGCTTAACCAAATGTCACTGAATATTTTAATACTGATTTGCTCTTTGTAAATCACAGTCTTTAAAATTGCCAGGCATTTTGTTTTGATGTCAGAACAAATTTGATAATATCCACCAAAGAAATATGAAATCCTTGTATTACACTAAGTAACAAAAAAGAATAGGTCCTTTTTGGTTCAGAAGGGATTGTTTACCTCTGCCATTGTTAATTATATGCATCTGTGCACAATTAGATTAGAAGACAGTAGCAAATGAAACTAGTTTGTGAATTACTGTGAACCAGAATGAATTTTACAGTCACTTCCATCTGCCTTTTGTGCTGCCTTGCATATAAGATGCAAATCCTTTTTCTGAAGATCCCAAAGTCACATTGAACACTTGCTATGTTGTATGAAGTGGTAGAGTCCTAAAGGTCAGATCAGGTATTTTTGTTTTATTTAGAGCACTCTGAAAGTCAGAGGCTCTGTCTGAAAGAGGAAATTTTAGTCTGACCTTGATTCAATAAGACACTAATAATAATGTGTCCTTAATTTGATTATCTTATTGTTTAGTACTACTTGTAACGTGCCTAGTGGAAAGTACTCTATTGCTTGTTAACAAGGTACTTAGTGCAAATATACAAACACTTAAATATTTCTTGTGATTCTATTACTAGTTTATAGTTTGTCTTTTAAGTAAGCTACTTAAATTTGGTGATTGAGACTGCCACCTTGAAAGAATTATGAAAGTGTTTTCCTTGAACATTGTTTTATAGACCTAATCTCTCATTGTTTTCTTGAGCAGACAGGTAATCTGGTAAAAGAAAAAGGGGTTAAATTTTAAACACGCTTTTCTAGTCTTTGTGTGGATGTGAATGTTTATACAATGCATATAATGATGGAAAATCATGCTCAACAAGGATAGAATTATGCATTTTGAAGGATCTAGGTAAGAAACTATCCAAGAAATGGTGATACGGGTTTTAAAGAGCTGTTTGAAGGCAATAAAAAGGACAATTAGTGGAAAAATACCGTAAGACTATTTGAAACATACTGATGAGTTGGTTGGTTCTGAGGCAGAGGCATGAACAAAAGAGCATAACAAAAACAATGCGGGAGAGAGAGAAGGGCACACAGACATGAGAGATGGGGTCTGAACAGGAGCAAGATTAGTTAGGGATTTGATGATGAGAAGGAAAAGATTAAAATTCATGTTGAGAATAACTTAACACAGTTTCGTTTTGTTATCTTTAATTGCAAAGAACTTCTAACATTTTGTCCTCCACTACGGAAGTTCTTATGCTGTCATTACCACTGCATTTTTGGAGCTTTTTTCAGTACTGTAGTAGGCAATATGTACCAGATATTGCTGCTGTGTTGAGAACTCCTTCCTTTCCTCCTGTCAGGTAGAGGAGTAACTCGGCAGTTGAACGTTTTGTCTCGGTGGTATTTCTTGTTTTGGTTGTTCCTACTTTGTAGAAAGAATGTGTTTACATTTAATTTATGTATATGCACAAGCTGTATGTATTCTGCACTTATCTTAGAGTTTCTAGGAAGGGGAAACAGGAAAGGAAACCAAGGGAAGGGGGGTTAATGGGGGAAGGAAACATCTACATCTGTCAGTGAAGAATAGTAAGATTTGCGATGGTTCTTCAGTCACAGTATTTGTTCTTGGTTGCACCAAAAAATGTTTGGTTTTATTTTTGGGTAAAATGGTGTTTACAGACTACATGAGCATCTTGTTCCCAGTTTTTCTTCTTATGGTTGAGGAGCTAAGCGGTGTACTAGATATTTGTATATAGTATCTCTGAGAGAATGCAAAAGCTTCAGGACACAGATATACCATTTGCATTTCTTGTGGAAAGTATATATGGACAGACAGAAGAAAAGTGTAACATAGTTTTCCCTGTCCTGCTTGGAAGGTCAGAGTTGCCATCTGTAGGTTTAAATTTGTTTCCTACTGCAGCATAAAGGAAGGTTAACAATTTATACTGGTTATTACTGAGGTGCTAGTGAATCAAATAACAGAAATGAAGGAATAGCAATTAGAATATCAGAGTAAGTAGGCATCAAGAATGCATGAAACCTAATTAGATAATAAATATCTGTTTCATAATTTTGACATGTCGTATTGCAGCCTGGGAGGGTAGCGGGTGGAGAGAAGCTTGTTTTTATATTATTAGGTGACAGTTAACCTCGTGACATTTAAAAAATGGAAAGAGATCCAAATCACTATATAGCTATAAATCTGACTTTAAGCTTTTGAAGAAATGAAGGAAAGAATAATTAAATACCTAGAAGTAAATAAATAAAAGGTGAAGTAAAATGCAGCACACGTCTATCAACATTTTATTGTTCAGGATTAACCTGATATTCTCTTCTGATGAAGTGCAGTACTTCTTTCTCAGACAGGAAAAACACAATAGATCCAGTGTGTCAAATGCCAATAAAATATTTGATACGCTATAATGATGAAAATTATAAAGTGAACCAGGGAAGATAGGGTTTGAATGAGGAATTGCAAAGTGAGTTGTGAGCTGGCAAATGGAATTGCCTTATGGGTTATACTGAAGAGTTAGCAGCTGGCTGAGAGATTAGAGTTGCTCAGAGATCAGTGCCAGAGGTGATCCTGTTTAATGCTTTGACCTTTGCTCAAAATTAGGAATATACTATTGAAATTTGCTGATGATACAGATTCAGCCTAGAAAAATAACCAAAGATTTGGATGGCACCATGGAAGTTAATAGTGCAGAATAATGCTGTTGAGAATGATAACAAGAATCTCTGTGTAAAGCTGGAGTTTGTTGGTTGGAGATGACTGTGAAGAGAAGGATGGGAACATACTGAAGAGAGTTACTATACTGAGCAATCTTAGGGTGACTTTATGCCACCATTTTGATGTATTCAGGAAAATGCTGTATCTCAAGCAAAATATTTTCAACAGAGATATGAAAATATTAATCAACGCTGAAACCACAAAACATTGGTAAGACCTCCAGAATACCAATATGATCAGAAGTGCATGGGAGGGGGTGACTACAAAGAAGATAACTAGAAAATCTATTTTCCAACAGGAGACTTGTCTTCATAAAAGTATGGACTGAATGAACTATTGCTCTCTTCACTAAGTCGTCAATTGTACATCTTAAAGAGGAATAAAAGCTTTTTAAGACAGGCCAATGTTACCAATAAATAAATAAATCCCATCACAAACAAAATAGCATCTGTATATTCTCTATGGACAGATTTTTGGATGGAAATTAAGTAAAATTATATCATGCATAAAAGAAAGAAATTCTAGACCTGCCTTTCAGAAGGACCCTGAGAGCAAGAAAGTTCTCAAAATGTGGTTGGTAAGATTTTATAAGTGTCAGTACTTAAAATACAATTGTCCATACTAGGAACGGACAGAACCCACTGACTAGGAGCTTCAAGTTCTTTGTGCTATGCTTGCTTCTAACTTCAGAGCCTGGTTAAGGACAGAAGTGTGGTCTTGAAGTAAATTTTTCATGTAAGCATAGCCTTATTCCTAAAAGAAAGAATGGAATTGTCTAGAAATATATTTTTTATATTAATGAACTGTAAATATGGCTTGGATTAGTTTTTCAGAGTATATGCTAAACGTTAAACAAAAGGTAAATATACTACATGAATAAACATACTCAAAAATTTTTATTTTTTAAATACAAATTTATTTTTTTCTTAGATTTTTTTGTAGGTTTTATGTTCTGGTTCCCTAAAATTTCTTCCACTAACTACACTACAATTGGGAAGGACAGATAGGTGGCAGATCACAATATGTCAGTTTGTTAATGTACTTAATAGAAAAGAAATTTTATAGTTCTGTCTGATAAAACAAGCTAGCAGAAAATTGGGAGTTAAGGAAATCATTCAAAGTTACAGTTAGGTAGCACTGATATTATGATATCACTTTTTTTATTTTTAACTACATTATGTTTAGTTTATGGGAAAAGCAAATAAAAATAAAAAATAAATAAAAATAAATGGATACAGGTGAGGCTAGTTCAACCATCATAGAGGAAGTATAAAATTAGCATTGGGAAGTTTGCTGAAGATCTGTTTTTATGTTCTGATATGCTCCACTGAATGATAGAGATAAATATTTTTTTCTTATATCACTATATTTATTCATTTACCTCACTGCTGTAGTCAATAATGGAGTATTTTCACTAGCTATGCTACAATAAATGTAAGTTATATAGCACTAAAAAGTGAAACAGTTCACTGGCATTACATGTGAGATTTTGTATAAATAGCTGGCCAAATTCACATAGAAAAATGTTTAGTATGGTCATTGGAAAAAAAAACAAAACTTCTAAAGTAATGTGTTAAAAATATAAATGAAGAAGAAAATGGATTGAAAGCAGTTATTTTGAAAGACTGGAAAAAATCAAGAAACTATATTAAAGTTTAGGATTTTTTTTCTAGTTGTTTATATCTTTCAATAAAAGTTACTTCTATGAGATTATTTTTGAAGTGTCACTGGTCTCTGTTTTCCCTACTCATGTACCCACCAGCTATGAATTCATGGAAATTTTTAGTGATTTGGATGTTTAGAAATGTGCCATTATGTGCTGTTGTTCTTCTGTCGTGTTGAGAGCACAACTTGAAGCTATCACTTACTAGCTGAATTGCAGTAATCAACTCTATCTGTGCATTTAGACTACCACAGTTACAAAACTAAATGAATTCACTTAAACCTTGTAGAAAACATAATTTATTGAACTGTGATAACTGTCTCAGGTAGGTTTACTGTATTTTAATATGAAAACAAAATTTTAAATTGCTTTGTTTCTTACTTCAGAAGAGCATTTCTTTAAGTGCTATTTTTTAACAAAACTAGTAGATTCTGATTTTTTTTGAAAAAGAATAAATGGCTAGCCTTGAATACCACAGGCTGATACAGGACATAAGCCATGGTGGTGTGTGTTCTGAAGTACTTCTGACATGCATAAAGCCAACAATCCTTTATAAGGATGAATACACAATGTCCAAGTCTCAAATGCATATTGTCATTTAGGTTCTTTTTGGTAGCTGTCCTGCATATCAATGCTATCAAGTGGAACTTGAGGAGACAGGAAACTCTAAGCTTACAGAGCGTGCACCAGATACTTTGAGTCTCCTTAAATTGCTACATAAGGAAGGAAAAGCTATCCTTGGATGTTATTTAATAATGTGTTGTTAACATGATGAATATGATGAACTGCAGATCCTAAAGATAAACATCCTTAATTTGTAACACATTTCTGAAAATTTTTTTTGTTTGTCTAATGGGCAGTTTCCTAACTTATTTTCAATGTTTTAATGAAAAATACAATTCATAAAATAGATTTGGCTAACTCAACGTGAAAGGATAACTCCTTAATTTCTTGATTATTGAAAAATGCAGAACCTATACTGAGTCTGACTCTAGCCAAATTAATAAAGGAGAAAGTCTTTGAAATTATATTGCACAGATGTCACAAAGAAAAGAGATTTAATTGTTTCAAAGGTGAAAATACATGGTAACTCTTTTTTTTTTTAACTATCTGAGGTCAAACTCATGTCTCTGAAATTACATTTAGATAATATTTCAAACGATAAATATATGTTCTGCTATGACATAGAATATCTGGCATCCCAGTTCTTCTGCATTCCTCCCACTCCCCAGCAACAGCATAGCTGGAGAAGAAAAACAGATGGATAGGATAAAACAGCAACGTTTGCCACAAATCCCTATAAAGAAAAACCTATTGCATCTTTTGTAATGCAGCCTATACCACCTTTTTTGTTTTAATAATGCAGCATTAGTAATTTCCGTCCTAGCCAGCAATCTGCCTTCACTTTATCCCATTGCTGACAACAGAAGGATAAATAGCAACTCACTGGCATTCTTTCTTTTACTTTCAGTCACGGGACTGGAGTCCATGAGGCATGACACCACCTGCATAGAAGAAAGCAGTGTGGCTTGTGATATTTTTGTTTTGACAGCTACGTACCAGTCATACTTAGTTTAGAACCCTAATTTATTAAGTGAAAACACTCCACTTTTATTCCCCCTTTTTTTCCTGTTTGCAAAGGGGCTTCATCAGAGCCTGATAAATCATTAATTGTGCAACTTTCTTTTTGGATACAAATTATGTTACTCTGAAAGAAATAACAAGGATTAATTGCTAAGCAAGGACATGATATACTGCTTGGGCAGCTCTGAATTTAGCTGCATGTAAATCTTGACGCTCATTTAGTTTTCTCTCTATCTTTGCATCTCGTCCTGACAGGTGCGTGCCCAATCACTGTGAACATGGTGGCAAATGCACCCAGACGTGGGACAGCTTCAAGTGCACTTGCGATGGAACTGGATACAGTGGTGCCACTTGTCATAACTGTAAGCCGTCTTGCAATTTCAAAATCATAATTGAGTGTGGAAGACCCTGATGTCTTTTGAGATATAAAGTTTGTCATCTTACCTGCTTGCTAAAGATTCTCAACCTTTTTAAGAAAAAGTTGATTTAAGCAGGCTTTGCCTATTCTATGTAGGGCTGTATTTATATAGTATTTTTGATATCACGCAAGGATCCAAAGCACATTGACCAAGTACATTGTCAGTGATTGCACTCTACACTTTGAAATGGACACAGTGAATGTGCCCTCAGCTTTTGGGGAGAGCTGCTGACCACTGCTAGAGAAACATTGGTTCGGGTTGCTAATCCTGAGGCTTTGTTTACATACTGATTTGTGACCATTCTAGAATTAAATTAATCTTTTGTCTTGCAAATAAGAATATTTCCTATGAGCTCCACCTATCCTACAATATTAAAGCAAAGAAAAATGAGAAAAATATACAGTTGCTCTTTTTACAGATTCTGAAGTGTGTATGCAGAGCCTCCCATGTGTGTCTTCTGTTCCTTCCATCATACACTAAAAACGGGGTTTTTATCTACAAAGTGTATTTTAAAATATCTGGAAAATGCAGAAAATATATCGAGTCCTTCCTTTTTTCCTCTTTTTCTTTAGCAAACTGTCTCTTAATATGGAGGAGATAATAAAGATTGAACAGTTGAAAAGTTAAATTTGAAGTTGGGTTTTATGTAGATATAAATTCATATAATCTGATTACAACTATATAAAATGTTACAAATATAATTGCAGTATTATTTAATTCATAATCAAAATGACAATGAGAAAAATGGTGACAATTCGTAGGAGTCTGAATATACATATGTATTAATCAAGTCCTTCATGGTATGGCTACTATGCTAGTAAAACTGAGAGTTAAGTGGCAAATGAGTGTTTATTAATAGGAAATATATGAATCACCAATGTGTGTGTGAGAAATTTCATGGGCAGCCCTTTTTCCACCGAGTGCGTGTGCATAGCAGTGCTTACCTCCTCTTAAGAAAGGAGACACAGAATTTAGAATGAAGTAGGATTTTGGTGAAACAAAGGAAAAGTAATTTTTTTTCTTAAAGTATAATATTTTTAGAACTTTTTCTGCTCTAGTATAGACACCTGGAAAAATATGCTTCCTGTCCATATGATATGCTATAAAGGTGTTTAACTGGAGAAATGCAGGGATGGAAGCTCAGTTAATTAAGTACATTTTATCTAGCAGGCCTCAGAAAATATGTATAATTTGTCAGAGGAAAATGTGTTGTGCAGGATCAAAAAGCCTGACAGAGGCAAGATTCCTGCAGCTGCATGCATTCCCAGCAGGCACATCATGCACATGCAAGTGCATGGCTGGCTGCACAGATAATATGCAAAACATTTACAGAAATACTGCACCAGTGTCCTCATCCCTTTCCCTTTTTTGGCTGATCAGTGGCTTGGCTCAGACAGTCTGCCTAGTAGCTGGCCCTGGGTCCCAGTCTCCCCAGTTACTGATGCCTGGACCATGAATAGATTGGCAAGGTATTATCTGGGCTCTTCCTTCTGCCATTGTCTCTTCACTCCTTTGTGAGTGTGTAGATGACTTAAGATATAATCTAACATAGTCTAGCTTTCCTTCTTGAGTCCCAAAGAGAAGCAACAAGGGCACATAGATGACATAACTTTTCTTAAATCAGTCACTAAAAAGGAAAGGACTAATAAGCCAATGATGTGTAAACAGTTCTCTTAACAGGATTTTCACCTGCCTGTTATGGATGAACAATGCAATAAGGCAAGTAAAAGGCACTGCTGGACTGCAGTATTGAAAGGGGGATTTGGAGTCTACTGTTCTGTTTTTAACTATAGGATGAGTTATGTGATATAGGATAAGTATATGGGATTACGGTGTCCAGGTCATTTGGAGATGTTTAGAAATTTACCTTTTAATTCAGACGAACTTTCTAACATAGATGTCTAAGCTTTTGTTTTGTTTAATTTTTATCTTAAAAAAGAGAAGTTTTTATCAGTGCTACAATTTTAGAAGTCTTTTTTCATATTAAAAAAAAAAATGTTGAGCAGAAAGTTATTCACTCAGTGGATGTTCTGTGAGAATGTGTGAGGCCTTGTGTTGTTCTGGGGTCTGGAATTGAATGGCTCCGAAATCGGTGAAAATCAAAAATTAGTGTTGAGGTATAGGCTGAGATAACCTTACCTCTGCCTTTACTGAGCAGGCAATACTTACCAGGATTTACAAGATGTTACAACTCTGTTTACAGTATTAATTATCTCTGCAAATAAAGAGGGGATCTATTGAAGCTTGCTAAAGGTTGTGGTTATCCTGTCCTAAGGTATGGGGCTTCAACTCTGCTGCAGTGATACTGACCCCATCTGTCCTTTCCTACTTCTGCAGTGTGAATGTGTACTTGGACACGCTTGGTGTGCTACCTTTCAGCTCCTTATGAAATTTCTGATGTTTGTGACAATAGTACAAAAGAGATGCTGGAGGAGGAACAAAGTTGGAATGATAACTGGTGTAATATAAAAATAACTGGAAGCAATTTTAAACAGGATTATGACTTGTATGAAAAGGCTATAAAATTTAGCAGATGTCGTGATTCTATGGAGAAGAAAATTGTTTAAGTACAGGCACTTTCAGTATCATTTATCTTAAATATAAGATTGTTACAAAGCAAGTGGTTTTGTGTTCTACTGTAAAATGTTTTTCTCAGTGTTTACAATGTTTGTGCTGGTGATGTAACAGGGCATTTCTTAAAGAGGCTAGAGTCAAGGCTATACTAGTGTGTATCTTAGCTCTGTAACTTATGATTTTCATGAGTTTGAGTTTTGCTGAACTTAAAGGAACAAGTTCTGTGTTACCGAAGGCTTTTGTCAGTGAATTTTGCTTTGGTCAGGGAATTTCAACACTTTCCTAAGCTTTTGACCTGAAACAAGGCAAAGCTTTACAGCCTTGACTGAATTTCAGATTAGTGTGTTAGGTTTCTTTTGAAGTTGAAACTCAAAGACAAAATCAAGAGATGATGTCCTTGAAGTGAAACAGAGAAAAATGTTTGCATGAAATCCTTGTGAATCAAAATGGCCTTGTTTCACGTAGGTCTGGTCATAATATATTTATAGCATGATAGTGAAAACAATAGTTAGTTCAGAGAGGTGAAGTATGTATTCTGGGGATGAGAACAGTGTAAACTACAGAACAGAAATAGTTACAGAAATAGTTATTTCAGATTTATTTGAAATTAACAATCAATTTTGATGATATTGCCAGTTGTGTAGATCTGCTATGCACACCTGACCTTTAAGATCAGAAAATTTGCTTTTTCAAATAGGGCATTGTTATATGAAGGCTATTCACCTTTCCAAGACAAGCCAAGATTTCCACACTCCACGTGCACTTTTTTTTTTTTTTTTTTTTTTTTTTTTTTTTTTACAGCTACTAGTGCATCAATGTATGGGTTTTACCTGGCTGGACAGCTATACTCCACGACAAACCCCCTCACTCCCCCTCCTCAAAAGAAGAGAGGGAGAAGAAAATATGCTTGGGGGGGGGGGGGGGGGGGAGGAGGAGGGGAGGCGTATGGGTTGAGATAAGGATAATGTATAATTCAATTAAAGAGAAAAGGATAAAATCAAACAAAGACCACAGAGAAGCAGAAGGAAGAAAAAAAAATCTCTACTTCCCATCAACAAGCAATGTTCTTCCGTGTCCTGGGAAGCAGGGCCTCAATATGTGCAGCAGTTGTTTGGGAGGGCAGATATCTTCATAACAGGAGACCCTCCCTCTCCTTCCCCTTTCCCACCTTTTATTGCTCAGTGTGACATCATATGGTATGAAATATCCCTTTGATCAGTTTAGGTCAGCTGCCCTGGTGATGTTCCCTCCCTGTCTCTTGCCCACCCCCGGCCTCTTGACTGTGTGGAGTTTGAAGGGAGTCCTGGTGCTGTGCCAGCACTGCTCAGCAGTAGACACAAAACTGGTGTGATATCAGTGCTGTTCTAGCTACAAGTGCAGAGCACAGCATTGTATGGGCTGCTGCATGGAAAGTAAACTCCATCCCAGCCAGACCCTGTAGAATCCCAAAAGCTTAATGGTGAATTAACCAAAAATATTGGAAAGTTGTGTATTTCATTGCATAGGAAACACCCTAGAAATCTGCCATATTGTTTTTTCATAACATTCTCAGTGCCCAGGGGAATACTGTGGCCTTGTAAATACCAAGCTAGAACACCAACTTTATCATTAGACAAGACAGAAAGGTAAATTAATACTTAAGTATTATTTTTTTTGAGATTTTTTAATACTTAAAAATCACTATTTACAGGTGTTAAAGGGTTTAAAATGGTTTTAAAAATGATTAAGGTTATAACTAACATTAAGCATAATCCTTACCAGCTTTATTGTATGAGCTAAACTTTAATCTCTGACTAACCTTTATAGCCTACTGAAGGCTGCCCTGCCATGCACATTTCTTAGAGACACATTTTTCAAGAGTCTATTGGTAAATGGTTCCTGGAGCCATTGAGAACAGGAGCTTATTTTCTTCATTGCTTCTTCTCATCTCCATTGTGTTGTTCAGATAACATCACTCTGCTGCACCTTGCACAAACTATACATATAGCTTTAGGCTCTAAGGTGCTTCCTTAAAACAAAATGGTATAAATTTACAAATGCATATCAGCACAAGTAGTAATTATTCAAACTTCTTTCTCTCAGATTTTTAATGTGCAGCATGTTTTCACTTGACTCTGCATATGAAAGAAACACAATAAAGGATTTAGGAAAAATCTAGCAGAACCTATAAAAATAATTTAACTATATTTGTCTTCTCCTAATTATTTCCAATAGCAAAGTCCAATTTGTTCTCAAAGGATTAATCTTAATTATGTACATATTTACTCATATGAGACAAGCTATATTCTTCCTAAATTTCACTTTCAAACAAAAAAAATGCCCTTATTTTTACTTGTGTACGTCCACCTTTCCTTTGAGAATATCTCATGGGAAAGGGTTTGCTTATAAATCTTCAGTTATTCCACTGGGGGCACTAACCTCAAGCTTGCCATCAGTTATCTGTTAGATCTGTAAAAGCAATAGGTGATATGTAGTCTTAGATAATCACATCACTAGAGGCAGAGAAATTACACCGGAATACAGAGAGTACAACTCTATTGAGAACATACACAAATTTTTATATTTTTAGTATTTTTAGAGTAGAATTATGCTGCAAGGTTGTGGGGATTTTTGATTTTGTTGTTTTGTGGTGTGTGGTTTTTTTTTTTTTCCAGAATGAGTATTTGTAACAATGTGGTGAGTTTTTTTTTTTTTTTTTTTTTTTTTTTTTTTGTCATAATTTCAACATAACAGATCGTGACCCCTGCATTCCCTGGCTCTGTCTCCTCATAGCTTGTCATGAATGTTACCTTGTATTTCGGAATGTATTCCAGAGTTTACTAGGGAGTAAAGCACTGATCTTCCCTTTAGATGAATACATCAGGTGTAATGGAAAGTCTAATGAGCACTGATTATTTGTTTTCCTAGGAATATTCACTTTCTCCCTAAAATGAAATTCTGCATTAATAAGTAGTGTGTTAGTATCTAGAAATAAAACTTAAACAAGAAACTTCTATACTAACACACATTGTAGAGGCAGTGATAATTTTGATTCCTAATTATTGCTAAAATCAGTAATCAGAAAACCAAATATAGTCTGCATAGGCTGTAATGATTGGACTTACAGCAAGACTTCTGTTGATTACTTGGTTATAAATGATTTTCTTGTATTTCCAGAAAGGAGGAAACAACTGAAGCATTTGACTTTTTCTATTCAGAGTCTAGAGAAGAAAAGATGTCATAGTGTGTTTTTTTGTTTGTTTGTTTTTTGTTTTTTTTTCTCTAGAGCATTTTGGGAAGTAGTCTATAGCAAAAAGAGCAAATACATAATTTGTCAAAGATATGCATTTTTAATCTTCTGGAAAAAAAAAAAAAAAGTAATTGTACAGATGCATAATCATCACAAACAAGTATGACTTTCCACCCCAGTAAAAACTGGGGGAGTTCTGAGAACAAAAGTGAGATCATAAGAAGTAACTAACAGATTTGTTAGAGAACTAATTTTTTTTGTTTGTTTGTTTTAAGAAATGGCAATGGGCTTGCAGTTTCACAGACAGATTAATGCATTATGTGATCAATAATGAGAGTTCTCTTTACAATTCACTAATTACAGAAACATTTAATGAAGGGAAGAGAAAAATCTGGGAAACAACAGAAAAATCTTTCAAAGAAAATCAACTGCTGCAATTAATAACAAGTAACACTTACTGAACTTGTTCAATTTGATCTGAGTGAGATAGGACAGACCATCCACTAATAGTAAGGTTGCTTATGATCTCATGAGTCAAGTTTTATAACCATGAACAACACATAAATGCACTATCAGGAGAGAAGGTATATGCAACTGAAGTGCCTCCAGGCCAGAGCAAAATAATCCACTAATCCAAATATGGAGGGTCATTAATGACCAAAAAAAAAACAAAAACAAAACAACTCTGAAGTTTGTAACATCTGCCAAGATGACTCTGAAGTTTGTAACATCTGCCAAGATGAAAGTGGTATTTATTTTTTCCCTTAGTAATTTCTCCCTAGAACTTCTACTACAGAATTGACCCTTGCTAGAACTAACAGAACCTCTGTTTAAGAACAAACAAAACTTAAACTGAAGAAAAATACTTTAATATCTTTATTATACTTCTGGATAATTGTAAACTAAATGTGGAGAAGACAGTCATGTGATAGTAAATGCTACCAGCTGGAGACTAGATCTTTCTCATTTGAGTTTTGAAAAAGGCTTTGAAAGAGATTTGGGTTTGATATCAACAAGGGTTGATGTTGATAGAAACTAGGAAACTAGTTACGTGTTTCTAAACAATATACAACCTTCAAAATTAAGGCCAGAATAGTTTCCAGGGCCAGTTTGTAAAATCTAACTCTGTTATAGCTCTGACTTAAGAAAGAAAAATCAAATGAAAACCTATCCAAGAATACAAAATTGGACTGAAAACTACATTAAGATGACGTTCCTATCCTGTTTCTTAAGAACTCCCCTGATTATTGGAGAAGTAAAAAAAAAATAAAAAATAAAAATAAAATAAAATAAAAAACTTTCCAAAAGAGCTGCTGCAGTGGAGGTTCAACAGTTTCTTAAGAACAGATGAAGTTTCTCAGAAAAGAAGCAGTAGGGGATGTCTTGTCTAGCTGGGAAATAATAAAAAATAGTCATCTGTTTGCATCCAAGATACTTAGAGACTCTGAATTTGTGACCTAGGATAAGCGAAGTAGATTTAGGGAGGTAAATGCTGTGTTCAGGCTCAGCAGTGTGTGCATGTGGATGTGTATCTGAACAATGCTAATCTTGGAGCAGTAGTTGAAAATGGGAGATATAATTTCTGGAATCTTTAGTCTTTTGTCTCTCCTGCTCTTAGTATTCTCTAAGAAAGCACTTTCAACAACTGATTGTTCTCAGCTGGTGAGATTGGTGTCAATTTATTCTTCTCCTTTCTCACACTCCGTATCTGAAGTAATCAAATGTTCAAATCTGATACATGCTCTGCAGAACATCATTTCTAGCGTGTCTGTCTCTTTGCTGTTGAGAATAGAGATTCTCAAAGCTGGTTTATACAGAAACTATTTTGTTCACAGAAGTTTATTAAAAGGGTTGTATAATCAATATGTTAACTTCTAAAGCAGCTAATCTTTTTCCAATAACACTTTTCAAAGGAAATATCATAATTTATAGTAGTCTGTGTGGATTGGACTCGATGATCTTGAGGTCTCTTCCAACCTAGAAATTCTGTGATTCATCTCCTATTATTTATTACATGTTTTCAATGGATTTAACATAATGCCTTTCTTGCTCTTCTAGGGATGCAGACTTATTGAATTATATGTTTTAATTTAAAAAGATAAATTTACATGAAGGTGAAGTTGTTTGGTTTAATCTTAGGCTTTAGAGTTGGAGAATCATTTACAGTGGAGAAGATGTTCAAGATCATCAAGTCCAGCCATCAACCTGACTTATCAAGTTCCACCATTAAACCACCTCCGTTATTGCCACATCCACACATCTCTTAAATACCCCTAGGCAAGGGGATTCCACCACTTGTCTGGGTTTGTCTGGGTAGCCTGTTCCAATACTTGACCACCCTTTCTGGGAAGAAATTGTTGCTAATGTCGAATCTAAACTTCCAATGGTACATCCTAAGAACACTTCCTTGCATTCTGTCACTTCTCACCCAATAAAAGAGACTGACACCCTCCCTGTTGCAACCTCCTGTCAGGAAGTTGTGGGCAGTGATGAGGCCTCCCCTCCTCCTCCTCTACAAACTAAACAACTTCAGTTGCCTCAGTCACTCTTCATAATCCTCTTTTTCTATTCGCTTCAACAGCGTTGTTGACCTCTACACATGCTCAAGGAACTGAATGTCCTTTTACTGAGGGGCTCCAAACTGAACACGATATTCAAGGAGCGGTCTTGCCAGTGCTACATCCAAGGGTCTGGATGAGCCTTGTCACTTCCCTCATCCTGCTGGCCACACTATTTCTGACTCAGTCTAGGCTAGTGCCTTCTTGGCCACCTGGGCACACTAATGGCTTGTGTCCAGTTGGCAGAGCCCTCGGGTCCTTTTCTGCTGGCAAATTTCTAGGCACTCTTACCCAAGCCCATACTGATGCATGAGTTTGTTATGACCCAAGTGCAGCAGCTAGCACTTAGCCTTGTCACATGTCATGTGATTGGATTTGGCCCATCAATTTAGCCTATCCAGATTCCTTTGTAAGCCTTTCCTACCCTTAAGTAGATCAATAGTTTTACTTAACTGGGTATCATCTATAAACTTAGTGAGGGTGGACTTGACCCTCTCATCCAGACCATTGAAAAAAATGTTAAACAAAATTAGCCCCATGACTGAACCCTGGGAATGCCACTGTTGACCTGTCACCAACTGGATTGAACTCTGTTCACTCCTTGAGCCCAGCAACCCAGCCTTCACTCAGAAAACTGTACATTTGTCCAAGCCATGAACAGACAGTGTTTTTTTTTTTTTTTTTCCAGGAAGATGCTGTGGGAAACAATGGAAGGATCAACTCTCTTGACCTGTTAGTAATACTTTGCCTAATGCAACCAAGAATACTGATAGCCTTCTTGGCACCACGGGCACATTGCAGTCTTTCATGTGAAATACATAAACCCCAAGTCAATGTATTTTTGAGCTGTGCCTCCAAAACTGGGAAAAGAAAAGCTTTTATAAAGTTAGGCTGTTTATGCATAGTTTTAAACTAGAGTCAAATGTTGTGATTTTTAAGCGAAACTACTATGTAAGGGAAATATGTTTGGGACTCAGTGACAGTCTGAAATCAGAGTCTAATTCAGTGTTTTTAGTCCCTGAGTTCAAAGACCTAGTTTATGTGTTTAAAACTGACCAAGCAACTTGCCTGAATTTGAGAAAGTTTAGGTATTAGAGAAGTTTTTGCAGGTAGCTATAACCTGTGCTCTGTTATTATTCAGAATGCAGAATCAAATATTATTTCCATGGGACAGTTAAAAGAGAACATGCAATAGATAACTTTAGAAAAGCTCGTGTATGCTATAAAATCAAAGCCAGGATTAATCACAGCCTAAAAAAGACTCAGTGTGTAAAGACTTCAAAATTAATTAGCTTTTTCTTAAACTTCTCCATTAAGACAATCTAGCATATTGCTTATTTTAACTTAACTGCAATAATAATAATAATAAAGGTGTTGATATTAAATTCTGATTGACAGCCATTAGAAAGAAAAAAAAGGAAAAAAAAATGTTTTGAAGTCACTCCATAATTCTGGCTTTTTCAGACAGGTGAGAAAATGAAGTTAGTGCAAAGGTCAATTGTAGAGATGCTCTGTAGCTGAAGTAATGAGAATTTCTTCAGATATATGTGTAGTGTTTTTTTTTTATTATTTCTACGCATACATATTTTTTTTAAGTAGCATTAAAAATAGACAAAAAAGAATACATTCTGTGTTTTTTTTTTTTTATGTTTTCCATTAAAGAGGCAGTATATAACAACAGATAATCAGACATTATGTAGGTTTTGTACCATTTCCGTGTACATTTCTTAGGACAAAATGATTTGATAAATTCTATGTTCTTCATTTTTCCATAGGTAGAAGGCAGCATGATCAATCTGGTAGGACTACAGAATGAGAATTAGCATATTTAGATTCAGTCCTTTGTGTTAGTGCTTCCCAGTGATTTAATTTTGGGGCAAGTAATTTCTCTCTCCCACTCGTGTGTTTTCTCTTTTTTTTTTTTTTTTCCTCATTTGCACCATAGGAAAAATGATGCTCTTTGTAAGTGCTTTAAGACTTATGAAAATCATTACAAGCAGAAGAGCTATTTGAAAAAATGAGAAGAAAGCTTGCAAAAAATCTCTTTTCATTCTAAAAGTTTAATGAAAAGATTTGGTCAATGTATAATCAGACCCTCATTTATCATCTCACAAACTGGAAACACACTAAATATTAGCAAACTAATGTTTTAATTCAAAAACTTATTTTGCAAAAGGCAGCTGTTCAAGAAAATTAAGAATTGCTACTTCCTAAAAACAGCCAGATTTTTACTGGAAAGGAAGAAGATCTCTCAAAAAATGCTAACTGCCTCCAGTTACAGCTTCATAATAGTGCTGTTTTCTGTGATCTAGCTGGATGAATATATGAGATATTCATATTGAACATAGAAGTACAATGGAAAAAACAGACTCCCAAAGATCTCTTTGTTTCTTCCAGTTTGTCTGACTGAAGAAAAGGTGATAATAAGGATTCTGAAAAGGCTCTACTTTCTCCAGCAGATTCTCTAGGGCAGGTAATGACCTCTGTGTCATCCCTCAGGTATAAGACTTCAGGTCAGTCACCTCAAAGTCTCCAAGAATTTTGAAGATTGCTTTAAGAGGAGACACCCATCCATACTGGAATATAGCCTTGAAAATGGAAAATGATATAGACCACCTCAGGCTCTTCCTGGGGTGGAGAAGAAGCAACTGAGCACCCCTTCTGAAATGGGCTACTGAGGGTAGAACCCAGGTTCTAAGCAGACTTACTATGTCAGATGTCATGAATATATTTGAGCTGACTCTTTGATGGGTAGTTTTTGTTCAGGGGAAAAAGTGTGTTTTTCTTGGGATGTGGTTATGTTTTGTGCATGAAAGCAATAGAAAAAAAAAATTTTTTTTTTTTTGATTTTTTTTTTTTTCTCAGGTTTCTCAGGCTCAGGTTGGAAAGAACTTTGAGGATCATCTAGTTCCACCCCCCCTGCCATAGGCAGGGATGCCACCCACTAGATCACATTTCCCAGGACCTAATCCAGCGTGGTCTTGAGCACCTTCAGGGATGGGGCATCCACAACCTCTCTGGGAAACCAGTTCCAGTGCCTCACTACCCTCTGAGTGAAGAACTTACTCCTAACCTCTATTCTAAATCTCCACTCTTTCAATTTAAAATAATTTCCCCTTGTGCTGTCATTATCTGAGCACAAAGTCACTCCCCATTTTTCTTATAAGCCTATTTTAAGTACTGAAGAGCAACTATGCTGTCACACCAGAGCCTTCTCTACTTTAGGCTGAACATTCACAGTTCTCTCATCCTTTCTTCATAGAAGTGCTCCGGCCCTCTGATCGTCTTTGTAGCCATCCTCTGCACCTGCTCTAACAGCTCTTCATCCTTCTTGTGCTGGGGGCCCCAGACCTGGATGCAGCACTCCAAGTGAGGTTTCACAAAGGCAGAGCAGAGGGGACAATCACCTCGCTCCACCTGCTGGCCACTCCACTGTTGATGCAGCCCTGGATGCAGTTGGCGTTCTGGGCTGCAAGCATGCACTGTTGACTCATGTTGAGCTTTTCATCTACCAGAACCCCCAATTCCTTCTCTGCAGAGCTGCTCTCAATGAGTTCTTCTCCATCTGCACTCATATCTGGAATTTCTCCAACCCAGGTGCAGCACCTTGCATGTGGACTTGTTGAACCTCATTAGGTTCACATGGGCCCATTTCTCAAGTTTGTCCAGGTCCCTTTGGATGGCATCACTTCCTTCTGTTGTATAAGCTGCACCACTCAGCTTGGTGTCATTTGAAACCTTGCTGAGGGTGTACTCAATCTCACTGTCTATTTCATTGATGGAGATATAAACAGTACTGGTCTGAGGACAGACCTCTGAGGGACACCACTCGTCACCAGCCTCTACCACTCTCTGGGTGTGACTTTCAAGACAACTTCTTATGCACTAAATTGCCCACCCTTCAAATCCATCTCTCTCCAATTTAGAGATAAGTGTGTCATGTGGGACCTTGTCAAATGCCTTACAGAAGTCCAGGTAGATGACATTGGTTGGTCTTCCCTTCTCAACTGATGCAGTCGCTCACTTGTAGAAGGCTACCAGATTGGCAAAATTTGCCCTTGGTGAAGCCATGCTAGCTGTCCCAGATCACTTCCTTGTCTTGCATCTACCTAGACATTTCTTTCAGGAAGATCTCTTCCATGACTTTCCCAGGCACAGAGGGGGAGGCTCACTGGTCTGTAGTTCCCTGTGTTTTCCTTTCTACCCTTTTGTAAAATGGGAGTGATGTTTCCCTTTTTCTAGTCACCAGGGACTTCATCTGACTGCTAGAACTTTTCAAATACGATGGAGAGAGTCTTGGCAATTCCATCAGCCATTCCCCTTAGGACCTGGGATGCATGTCATCAGGCCCCATGGACTTGTACCTGTTCAGTTTAATCAGGTGGTCTTGAAGATGCTCTTTGCTTACAGTGGAAGGGACTTTACTTCCCCAACCCCTGCCCAGAGGTTCAGGGACTCGAGAAACATAGGAAGCCTGACTGGCAGTGAAGACTGAGTCAAAGAAGCTATTGAGTACCTTAACCTTCTCCATGTCTGTTGTTACCAGTTCTCCCTTCTCATTTATCAGAGGGGATATGGCCTCCTTGGCTTTTCTTTTTCAGCCAAAGTACCTACAGAATCCCCTCTTGTCATTTTTTTGCATCCCTTACCAAACACAGTTCCATCAGTGCCTTGGCTTTCCTTATCCCGTCTCTGCATGTCTGGATGGCATCCCTGTACTTTTCACAGACCACATGTCCTTTCTTCCACTGCCTGTGCATTTTGTTCTCATGCCTCAGTTTGACCAGCAGGTCCTTGCTTTGTCATGCTGGTTTCCTGCCTTCCCTGCTTGATTTCTTATACATGAAGATGGAGAGTTCTTGCCCTCTAAAGAGTTGCCAGCTCCGATCGGTTCCTCTGTCCCTAATGATGGTTTCCCAGGGTATCTCATCCACTCATTCTTTAAGTAGTTGTAAGATTGCTCTTCTAAAGTTCAGCATCTCGACTTTGCTCTTTTCCAAGCCCATATTCCTTGAGAACAAAAACATCAGCCAGGACATAGTTGCTTCAGACCAGACTGCCTCCCATCTTAACCTCTTTAATAAGTTCATCTGCATCAATGAGAAACAGGTCCAGTAACGCTTCTCCTTTGGTTGGTTTATCCAATACCTGGACCACGAAGTCATCCTGAACACACTCTAGGAAACTCCGGTATTGCTCACGGCCTGCTGTGTAGTTTTCCCAGCAGACATCCACATGGTTGAAGTCCCCCATCAGGATGAGTGTAAGAGTGACGCTTCTTGTACTTTAAGCAAGAATGCTTCATTCACAGGCTTCCCTTGATCGGGCAGCCTGTAGTATACCCTGACTACAAGGTGTCCTTTATTGGTGTGGTCCTTTCAACCACAAGCTCTCAATCTGTCTGTAGCTGTTTCTCAGAGGCATTTCTTTGCAATCAATCCCTTCCCTAATGTAGAGGGGAACACTCCCTCCCCTCCTTTCCTGTCTTTCTCTTCTGAAGAGTTTGTAGCCCTTTATTCCAGTGTTCCAGTTGTGTGATCCATCCCACCACATTTCCATGATAGCAGTCAGGTCATATTTGCCTAATTGCACCATGGTTTCCAACTCCTCCTGCTTGTTTCCCATCGTGCATGCATTGGTGTAGAGGCACTTTGGCTAGGCTTCACATTTCCAGAAGAACCCTTCCTTATTACTTTTGGACAGTACACAAGTATTCCCCTGTTGTTTCTTAGAGTGACAATGTTCTCAGGTTTCCTTTCTTCACTTAGAGGTACATCCCCTTCACTCGCTGCATCCAGTTTAAACCTGTCATTACAAGCCCAGATAGCTTACTGTCCAGAACGCTCTTGCCCCACCTGGTCAGCTGCACCCCATTCAGTGTCAGCATGCCTGGTTTCTCAAAAGTGCATCCAAGACCATAGAACCCCAAACCTTGAGCACATCACCAGCCTCACAGCCAATCATTCATTTGGTCCGTTCATCTCCTTCTTCTTGGATCCCAGTCACCAACTGGGAGGACAGAGGAAAATACTACTTGTGCTCCTGATCCCTTCAACATCTTTTTGAGGGACATAAAGTCCTTTTTGATATTTTGGAATCTCCTTGTGGCAGCATCATTTGATCCTATGCGAAAAAGTTGGAAGGGGTGGTAGTCTTTGTGACCTACCAGACTTGGTAGCCTCTTTGTAATATCGTAAATGTGGGCCCCAGGCAGGCAGCAAACCTCTCTGGAGAGATTGTCCATGGGTCAAATGGGAACCTCAATGCCTCTCAGAGAGGAGTCTGCAGTGACTAACATTCTTCATGCCTTTTTTGCAGCAACAGTTCCGATGCACTTGGGAGACTGAGCCAATTTGTGTGAATGTCCTTTCTGAGGTTTTTACTAGTTCTTCTGGAGTCCTTCCCTCCTGCTAGAACATTGTCTCTACTGTGCTGAGGCACTTAGGGGAAGGGGGAGACTCCTCCTCCAGCTCCAAGCAGAGACAAGGATCCATTCTCCCGTGTCACGTGAGTCTTTCACAGGTGTTGGTTCAGGGCTGCAAGCTTGTTTATCTTCCCCTTGCCAGGACTTAAGGCAGGGCTGTTGCTCAAACCATGTCAGCACAAAATACTATTTTTCAATCTCCTGCTCAGATTCCTGGATGCTACATTGCCTGGTGAGTTCCTCTCACCTCAAGAGAGAGATCCTTGGGAAGTCTCTTTGGGTGTAGGCATCCAACCGGAGATGTTGTGGCCCCCCTGTCTGGGTTTCATCCCTAGCCTGGCAGGCTCGGTGGGTGGACACCATTTCTGTTGTAGTAGAAGGCTCTTCCTCTGTTGCTCCCAGAATACAAAATGATCCACCTTGCTCCCTGCCTGCATGAACTGCCACTCTGACTGCCACACCATGTCCTGGTTGCTCATGCTCCCCAGGGGCTGCCTTTGTACAACAGAGGGAGACTGTGTCTGGCTCTGCTCAAGCCTTGACAGCCGGGCCTCGTGAGGGCTGCTGGGTCCTGGTGGCTGCCTCGAGGGGCCTCCATGTAGGGACTGCCCTGCACGCTGCAGTCCCCCACTCCGCTGCAGAATGCATCTGCCCTGGAGCCAATTGCCTCAACTTATCAGAAGACCTCACCTCTTCTGATAATACTAAGGCTTCTTGTCTCATGTTGGGCCTGGCTGGCAACCCTGAAAGAGTCAGGAATCTTTTGTCACAAGCTGAACCCAAGAATAAAGTTTTGCACTTGTGGAAGAAAATGGACAGCAAAGGAAAGGACAAAATACAGAAATTCATGTGAACGGTAACAAACCATGGTATCTCAGTTACCTTCTGCTTTGATGGCTTTAGAACAGTGTTTTATGTGATTCCTGTGGGGTAAGCAGGCATTTTTGATTAAGGACAAATATTTACTTGTGTTTTGTGCAATATAATATGCCTTTATAATTAAAAGGACAAGATTTAGGTTACAGTAGTATCTGTGTGGCTTTAGTAGTAAGTAGCCATAGAAAAAAATTATTGTCAATTCTCTTATGCCAATTCTCTTTGCACAGTGTATAATGTAGAAGGTATTTTTTGATACACCTTGGTTCTTGTTTATGGATGCTACCTTTCTCAACCATCATATTCATATTCCAGTATACTCAAGCTTCTGTATTATCCACATTGACCCTTGTCACCTGCAGGCAGGAACTGAAGAGCTGTGATGTTTCTCTTTTACTCGCTTTTTCTTTTCTTTTCTTTTCTTTTCTTTTCTTTTCTTTTCTTTTCTTTTCTTTTCTTTTCTTTTCTTTTCTTTTCTTTTCTTTTCTTTTCTTTTCTTTTCTTTTCTTTTCTTTTCTTTTCTTTTCTTTTCTTTTCTTTTCTTTTGTTTTATGCTCCTTCATAATTTAAATGGATGACAATGCAGGCAAAAATATAGGACCAATATCTATTAGCAGAAGTGGGTGTTAGATATCAGTTATATTTCATAACTGTTGCTATGAAATTTCACCTTCGCTTAGACAGCTGTGATTATCTTGGTTAGACAAGACTTTTGGCAGAAGTAATGACAGGTTGAAAACACAGGAACTCCTCAAATATTTTATTTAAGCCTAGTGAATCCTGTAGGTCTGTTTACTTTACTGAAATGTGGAGATGCTACTGATTAGTAAAAACTGGTTTTGTTTATAGTATTAGAAGTACTTAAATGTGTTGATCACAGAATCATAGAATTTCTAGGTTGGAAGAGACCTCAAGATCATTGAGTCCAACCTCTGACCTAACACTAACAGTCCTCCACAAAACTAAATCGCTAAGCTCTACATCTAAACGTCTTTTAAAGACCTCCAGGGATGGTGACTCCACCACTTCCCTGGGCAGCCTGTTCCAATGCCTAACAACCCTTTCGGTAAAGAAGTTCTCCCTAACATCCAACCTAAAACTCCCCTGGTGCAACAGAACTGTTTTGTTTGTTGTGGTTTTTTTTTTTTGTTTGTTTGTTTTTTTGTTTTTTCATAGAATCATAGAATATCCTGAGTTGGAAGGGACCCTTAAGGATCATCAAGTCCAACTCTTGACACCACACAGGTCTACCCAAAAGTTCAGACCATGTGACTAAGTGCACAGTCCAATCTCTTCTTAAATTCAGACAGGCTCAGTGCAGTGACCACTTCCCTGGGGAGCCTGTTCCAGTGTGCAACCACCCTCTCTGTGAAGAACCCCCTCCTGATGTCAAGCCTAAATTTCCCCTGCCTCAGCTTAACCCCGTTCCCGCGGGTCCTGTCACTGGTGTTAATGGAGAAAAGGTCTCCTGCCTCTCGACACCCCCTTACGAGGAAGTTGTAGACTGCGATGAGGTCTCCCCTCAGCCTCCTCTTCTCCAGGCTAAACAGGCCCAGTGCCCTCAGCTGTTCCTCGTACGTCTTCCCCTCCAGGCCTTTCACCATCTTCGTAGCCCTCCTCTGGACGCTCTCCAACAGTTTCATGTCCTTTTTATACTGTGGTGCCCAGAACTGCACACAGTACTCAAGGTGAGGCCGCACCAGCGCAGAGTAGAGCGGGACAATCACCTCCCTCGACCTACTAGCGATGCCGTGCTTGATGCACCCCAGGACACGGTTGGCCCTCCTGGCTGCCAGGGCACACTGCTGGCTCATATTCAACTTGCTGTCTACCACGACCCCCAGATCCCTCTCTTCTAGGCTGCTCTCCAGCGTCTCATCGCCCAGTCTGTACGTGCAGCCAGGGTTTCCCCGTCCCAGGTGCAGGACCCGGCACTTGCTCTTATTGAACTTCATGCGGTTGGTGATCGCCCATCTCTCCAACCTATCCAGATCCCTCTGCAAGGCCTTTCCACCCTCATTCGAGTCCACAACTCCTCCAAGTTTGGTGTCATCAGCAAACTTGCTCAAAATGCCTTCTATTCCTACATCCAGATCGTTTATAAAAATATTGAAAAGTACCGGCCCTAAAATGGAGCCTTGAGGGACCCCACTGGTGACCGCCCGCCAGCCTGACACAGCCCCATTTACCATAACCCTTTGGGCCCTGCCCATTAGCCAATTGCTCACCCATCGTATGATGTTTTTATTTAGCTGTATGGTGGACATTTTGTCCAGTAGGATCCTATGGGAGACCGTGTCAAAAGTTTTGTTTTGTTTTGTTTTGTTTTGTTTTGTTTTGTTTTGTTTTGTTTTGTTTTCCCTCAGTAAAAGTCTTAGTTGTACAGCTCATCTAACACTACTACTTTTGTTTTACTGCAACCGTAGAGTCTTTCTTAGAATCTCATCTTGCAAATTTTTAAGCTTATTGAAGCTTTTACGTTAGGGAATATGGATGAATTAATCATCTGATCACTTGTTTAAAAAGCTTTTAATTATTTTTTCTTGTGACTGTCGTTCTATTTTGTTTGATATGTTTTCAATATTGTTTTATATTCAGAAAGAATTAATAGATGCTCTGAAACCTAGAGGAAAATGTAACACAGTTTCTCACTACTTTTGTTTTATTTGAAGCTATATCTGGGACTGCTACTTGAAGACAATGCAGAAATTACTGCATTTCTGAGATGCATGCTCAGTCTAACTCAGCTGCACTGGCTTGTTAAACCTTTTTGAATTTCTTAACTAGACTCCTTTCAAATCTATTTTTGTTTTCTTCATTTCCATGTTTCTGAATTTCTTTGTGCTTGCCTATCAACCTCAGTAGTTTGTTTCTTTCTTTTATTTTTTCTTTTCTAATCATCTGCTCACATTATTTTTCTTTTCACCCACTCTTTGTATTTGCCTTTTTCCAGCGGCTTAGATGACAGTCATCAAATATATTCTGCAGATTAAAAAGCTGTATTGGACAGAAGTTGAGAGCTTCACCCGGTTCTAATCACTTGAACTACTTATCAGGCAACATGTTACTAATAACAGAAAAAGATGTGTTTAACATCACTGTAGTTGAGATGCAGGAATCTGTAGGAAGTTTAACTGCAACAGTAAATGATTGCAGGAGTTAAGTTGTGTACTTTGACCTTGCATGACATTTGACATGTATTCGCTATGCAATGCTTTTTGTTAGAAGAAAACATCTCATGCCAGATCAAACAACCCAAAAGAGGCAAGGCTGCTGCAGCTCAATGTCCTGAGGTCCAACCAATAGCAAACCTAAAGACAGGCTTTGTGTGTGTGTGTGTGTGTGCCCAACAGGCACTCATATACACAACATACATACATAACTGAGTAGGATGGAGGTCCCCCTGGAAGGAGTATATATACATAAGTACAGGTCAGATCTCTCCAGCATCTGGGCTCAGAGACATGGAATGCCCATTGGCTGGTGCTGGATCCCAATCTCCCCAGCTGCTGACACCAGGACATACAACACTTGAGGTGGTAGTCCAACTCCAGTTGCTGGTGCAGACCATGGCATGCACACACACACACGGCTGGCCAGGACTTTCCAGGTCCCTGTAGCTGACACCTCTGCTCCCTATGCACTCACTTGCAGAGATACCTAGGCACTCTCACACACAAAGATAGCCCTTAAAAACCCACTAATCCTCCCTTGCTCCCAAACCACTTTCACCTGGTTGCTAGCTAGTCTGGCTCAATCTTCTTTAGACATCACACACCTGTATTGGTCCTGTGTCTGTCACCATAGACACAGGGGCCCTCCAACCTGTGGTCTGACTTATATGTTGGCACTCACACCCCACATACACACATGCATCCGGAATAGAGAGCCCCTCAACCAGGTAAAATTTAGAAGGGAATTTGATAAGAAGGCAGGACAGACTGTGCTGTTCATGTGCAGAGCAAAACCAGAAAAGTGTACTGACCAGCTAACTATTTATACTTTTCCCTCTTTTTCTCATGCTTTTTCCTTCTCCAGGTCCCCTAACCCCCTCCTATTTCTTGCCTTTGATTCTTTCTCTGAACATCCTGTATGTCCTCTATGATCCTAAAGTGCTTTTCCCCTGCATCCTATAATGTATCCTACCCCTAGGCAGCAGCCCCCTTAGTCCAGAATGTTGATGGGAGAACTGCTCCCAGTGACTCATGGTGATGGGTGTCACACCTGGACACTGGGGCTGATGGTTCTGCTGAGACAACTGCAAGGACGACCCCATATGGGACATTCATTCCTCTGTACTCCTCAATTTGGGTTGATGCCAGCCAATGTGTCCCTGTGCTCCTTTGGGATTGTACAGATGGATCTTTGAGCTGGTGGCTCCTGTGATGGGCCTGGGAGCAGATGGGCAGAGGAATATTTGGGTTCCTCTGCTGCAATTGCATGTCTGAAGTCATCTGTAGGTGTGCAGATGAGCTTTCAGTACACTTTTCTATGATTCCATCCCCTCAGTAAACAGTCTAAATACATACTCTGAATTGCTGCTATTTAAACAGCAGTGAAAGAGAGTGCATGCCAACCAGTGCAACCTCCAATCTATGTTACTAATTTCACAGCTCATCCATTATGTGAATGAGATGTGAAAATGATTTCCAGTAAGTTGCCAGGACACAATCATTCCCACTTGAAAGTAGTAGAGAGAAAAATATGAAAAAAGAGACATGGAGCAGATGTTTCTGCTGACATTTTTTTGGCAGTTAAAAATGTTGAATTCTGTTGGTGTTGTGAGTTTCTCAGTGATTTATGGAAATGACAAAGATGATGCATTGGTTCTAAATTGGTGTCATGTTGATAAAGGATGTTTTCATTGAGATAATGTAAATGCTGATATGAGCATTTGTTTTCATAATGTCTTAGTTCTTTTCTGTTTGCTGAAACAAGTGCTCAGTTTCTCCAGAAAATGTTTGTTTAGGTGTCTGTAAATCTGTATGTACAGCCATTGTTTTGTAGGTAATTTAATTTTTATTGTTGGTGTGTGTATATATTTTTTTTTTCGTATATGTTTTTGGTGTAAGGCTTTAGTAATGCTTATTTTATTAGACCAGTAATATCTTTTTTAATAATTTGAATAGGTTTTATGCCAGTGAAAGTTGTACTAAGTATGGTCAAGCAAGGTACCACATTTTCCTTCATGGGATTGCAGATTGCGACTGTTACAGTGATAAAATTATTTGGGGAACAGGGGTTGTGAGGCTTGGGAGAGGATCAGGAAAGAGTGACAAATACAACTGTCAAGGCCTATAAAAGTAACTATTAAGGCTCTTTAAATTATCATGGGAATAATGCATTTTGGAATTAGTATTCATAATAAAACCTGACATTATAGTCTCTTCACGCTCTGTAAAGAGAATGTGTCTTTGTACAGTTGGGCATTATTTAGCATTTATAATGAAGTTCAGGACTTAAGATAGACCAAACACCTTGTTATCCAAGGCAGGAAAGAACTGGTATGAACGTGGTGGGGAAAAAATGTAGTTTTACTGTTTGTAACTGCTCATAGACATCTTGTGTTAAAATATTATTCCATATATTTACATAACTTTTACCTAAATTTACATCTCCCCTACTTTTGGCCCTCATATAATTTTCTAAGATTTTCATTTGTGTATTTCACTACACTTCATATTGTAATCAGGTGTTCATTTTACACAGCTGGGAAATTGTGAATTCAGGCTTGCACCTTGTCTCCTCTTCTCTTTTCTATTGCCTTGTCAATACAAAGTAAGTGGGAGTGGGAGCAGAAATCACACCCTTTCTTCAGGGTATGGATTTTTCAAGTTTAGATTTTATGCCAATCTTGAAACCTTTTACATGGAAGACTGGGTTGATATTGGTTGTTCTCCTGGTGACTCCAGCTGGAGAAGACGCAAACTCAGCATCCCTGAAGCTTCCTGTGGCTGGAACCAATGTAAAACCAGCACAAGTACTTTGAATATCCAATAGTTTCTATGTCAGTCTTCCCCCACCAGATGCAGTGCCTGGTTATTGTTTACAGCTACACAGATATGCCAAACCATCCACATTTAAAATGAATTCATGCCTTTATGTGGAGCTTAGCATGACTTGCCATTTTCAGTTTCGAATGTTTATATCCTGAACAGTGTTTATTTCAGTCACAGAAAACTGTATCAGAATGTGGTTTTAAAAAAATGTGACTGTCTGTCCTTGAATGATAAGTCATTCTCCAAAGTACCTTGTTAAAAACTGGTGTCTAATTATACTTCTTTCTTGAGTTGTCTGAAGGCTGACATTGTTACAATGGTGCTAATTGCCAAATTTATGGCTTCTAATTTTAAATCACTGCTAGGTTTGTTAAAAAATCCATTTTTGATCAGGTATTTGTTTCTAAATTAATTTTTCTTCCCTCCACCCTCCCCAAAGGAATGTAAGAACCAACAACAGAGAAACGGAAACACCTTTTTGTTTGCTATAAAGGGATTTTTTTTTCTTGTATATTTATAGCAAATTCCTGGGTAGAACAACTTTGTGGTAACTCATATTGCAGTTTTCACCCTCATGGCAACAGAGTTCTTTATTATCCCAGTGGCAAATAAAATCATGCTCTTTCTTATCCTACTGTCTACTTCCCTCCCTTGGTTACCACAATGGTAATTGTCTTGTTTATCACTGGCAAAAATGAGCCTAAAGTCAACTTGACACAAATTTGGCAAATTTCCGCACATCTTATTATTTTTTTCTCTGTGTTTTAATTTCTTTTCCATTTCTACGGGGCATATTTGAATATTGCACTAATAATGAGAATCCTTTACAAGTTCATTATCTCACAGTAGGAGGGGAAGGGAGAGTGTAAGGCATGTACAGCAGCTGGGAAAGCAGCAATCCATAACTTCAGAGCTTTAAGAAAGATGAAGCTTAGATCAATGGCAGCAGGAAGAAAGTTTGTGCTCAGTCATGAAGGATGGAAAATTTTTGCCATGTGACAACCAATGCAGCAATGGCCAGAAAAGTACACTGGTTCAGCCATAAGCACCATAATTCTATCTGTAGGTTTACCTTCACAGAGTCACAAAATGGTTAAGGTTGGAAGGGACCTCTGGAGGTCATGTGGTCCAACCCCACTACTCAAGTAGGGATACCTACAGTAGGTTACCCAGGACCATGTCCAGGTGGCTTTTGAAGGTCTCCAAGGAGGGAGACTCCATGTAAATGAGAAGAAGCAAATGACTGACAGATATCAACAGAATCAGGCAAGCATCTGTTTATTTCACCAAGTGTCTCAGGATGCAACCATTAATAGTCCACCATCTTTTTCCTGTTTGTAGTCATGGTTGCTAGACTGGATTATAAGAACTGTTTTTAGTTATCATATTAATTGTAGTTACAAAAGTCATATGTAGTTGTGTTTTTCAATACATGCCTAGTTGTCTAAATTTGTATAGTGCTTGGTTCAGCAAACCTAACCAAGTAAAGCTAGCAAAATGAGATATGGATAATTTGGAGTACTTCTTAAAATTAGCAGAAATGGACAAGAACTATGTGGTGAGAACTATGAAACCTTAAAGTGAGTTTTGTAGTCTCAAAGGGGGGAAATTCTAGTCTTACGCTTAAAAGAACAGGGAAACCTTGAAGAGAACTAGGAAACTGGTAGCCTTGAGCTAGCAGAAGCAAGGGAGATAAGAGATGAAAGCTAGAAAACAAAAAGGAGGAAAATAGCTGAAGGAAGATTCCAGGCTGAACCATGATAACCATTTGCTTTTTAAAGGTTGTTAACATATTAAAAAAAAAAAAAAAATCAAAAATGCAAATGTATGGACTTGTGGGATTGGTGTTCTCCTTGCTGGTCCTCTGAGGGACCAAGCTCAACAGAGATAAGTTATGCGAGCTAAAATAACCAATCAAAAGTAGTCAGAGATAGTTTCACAAGATAGCTGTGTATAAATAATGGTGATTCAAGTGAGAGGTGTGCTTGCTTTGTGAAAGATTGCCAAGCACCTAATTCTGCAGAATTATGTAATTAACTATTTAATTAAAAGACCTTCATGTGTATTCTATGTGTGATTTTTTTTTTTTAATTATTTTTTTGGCAAGGCACACCAGCACAAACCTACAGATAACACAACCTTTCAGGGCTAATGCTAGTGCTCAGTCGCTCACACTACAAAGAAGTTATTCCTCCTGTTTTTCATTTTGTACCTGCTGCCTCTTGTCCTATAACTGGGCACAACTGAAAAGAGTCTGGCACTGTCTTCTTTGTTCCCTCTCCTCAGGTGTTTATACACATAGATAAGATCCCCCCTGAGCCTTCTCTTTTCCAGGCTGAACAGTCCCAGCTCTCTCAACCTTTCCTCATAGGAGAGGTGCTCTAGTCCCTTCATCACCTTTGTGACCCCTCCATTTGACTCTTTCCAGGACTTCATGTCTCTCTTGTTCTGAGGGTCCAGAACTGGACACAGTATTCCAGGTGTGGCCCCCCTGATACCGAGTGGAGCAGAAGGATCACGTCTCTTAACCTGCTGATGATACTTTGCCTAATACAGCCAAAGATACTATTAGCCTTCTTAGCAGCAAAGGCACAGTACTGACTTATGTCAGACTTGGTGTCCACCAGGCTTCCTAGGTCCTTTTCTGCAGAGCTGCTTTCTACCTGGGAGGACCCCAGCATGTCCTGGTGCCTGGGATTGTTCCTCCTGTCATTTTTTTGGCTGGGCTAGAGTTAATTTTCTTCATAGAAGCTCACACAATGCTGTATTTTGGATTTTTGATGAAATTAGTGGTGATAACACACCAATGTTTTTAGTTGTTGCAGAGTAGTGCTTACACAGAGCCAAGGATTTTTCAGCTTCTCATGCTGCCCGGCCAGGTAGGAGGCTGGGGACGCACAAGGAGCTGGGAGGGGACACATCTGGGACAAGTGACTCAAACTGACCAAAGAGATATCTTATGCCTTATAATGTCAAGCTCAGCAGTAAAAACTTGGTTAAAGAAGGAGAAAGGGGTGATGTTTGGAGTGATGGCGTTTGTCTTCCCAAGAATCTGTTAAGCATGATGAGCCCTGCTTTCCCGCAAGTGGCTGAACACCTGCCTGCCGATGGGAAGTAGTGAATGAATTCACTGTTTTGCTTTGCTTGCATGTACAGCTTTAGCTTTACCTAGTAAAGTGTCTTTATTTTGAACCACGAGTTATTGCACCTTTAGTTCTCTGATTCTCTCCCCCATCCCACCTGTGGATGCCAGCAGCTGTGTAGTACTTAGCTGCCTTCTGGGCGGGGGGGGGGGGAACCTCACCAGGTGCAGAACTCTGTGCTTTTCTTTGTTGAACTTGATGAGTGTTTTTTGGTTGGTTGGTTGGTTTTGTTTTGTTTGTTTATTTTTAATCATTCTGTCAGGAAAATAGATGTTAAAGCTTTTTGGGACCAAGGTGGTTTAGATTGTCTTTAAGGTTCATCTCAGTCATATGATTCTGCTGTTAACACTAAATATGATCAACAAAATGATTCCACTCTTTCGCCTCTCCTCTTTTTTTTTTTTTTTTTTTCTTCAAAAATAATTTGGACCCAACTCAACAACCTTTTCCTGGAACATCTTGTATAACAATGTAATAATTATTTAATTATGTTAATAATGGCAGAACTAAACCAGGATAAAGATAAGGTTAAGTTATCTTGCATTTGAATTTCCGTGAGTAAGATAGCTGTGCTATTTGTAATAGGTTCTTACTAATCTCACGTGGCCACAGTGCAAGGATGGTATGGTTTTGAGCTCTTGTAATTCATGTCTGAACTGACCAACTGCAAGAGCAAACCAAGGGCCCCTTCAATGGCTGTGTTCTAGGAAAAAAAGAGAAAAAAAAAAAGTCAAATATTAATTTCACACTGAAGGTATGTGGAGATGCCAGGGGCTGTGCTTGCCTTTAGGACTGAAATCGAGATGCCAGGGGCTGTGCTTGCCTTTAGGACTGAAATCGCTTGTTTTTGTTTGTTTCTCAGCCTTAAACCTAATTAAAGCTGAGAAATTCTTCTTGCTCTTGGTTTTATCTCTTGGTTTAATCTCCTACATTCCAGAAACATGAGTGCAATGGCTTTGTCTTTGGCCAGTCAAAAGACAGTAATTTTAAAGTGTACTATAATTTGATGAAAGCATGCCTTTTAAAAAAAGATAAAAGTTGAGGATATATTAGATTAATAGTATTTAGGTACTTATAACTGGGGTATTTGGGGAATTTTTAATGTTCTAATTAAAAATAATTAATAGGTACTTCAAAATGCGTAAAACATCTATTTCTATGAACATTGCTGAAACATAGCAATATCTTTATGTGGTCAGGCTTAATCTCAGTATTTTGCAAAGATTACTTTCCTTGTCCATTTTTGCTGGTATTTCATTCCTGGAAAAGTGATCTAAAACTTCACAGTATAATAAAAAATAGCTGTACAACTCTAGAGACGTAGAGTCAGAAAGATTTTGCAATTAATGTTAATTTCTAAAATTGCAGGTATGCCATTCAGTGTAAAACTATTTATTGAGCAATTTTGTTTTCTCTTCCCCTTTCTTGTGCTTTTAAGCCCTTTAAAGGAGCTCAGGAGCTGAAACCAACTTGGGTGACCTAAATCCAAGCACCTTATAATTCTATTTAGCTTTCAATATATTTCAGGGAAGTTGAAATTAATGGAGAGGAATAGAAGGACTTTGTGGATCTGATGTACTTCCTACTTTTGTCACTTTTATATTCATTTAATTCTATCATTTCCTGTGAATCTACTCCTTTCTTACACCCTCATAAAGCTAAGGAGATTTACTCTTGCATAAGCAGAAGTTCAGGGGAGTTTATCCCCTGCCGCAGCCATGTTCACGGACAGAAACAAAATGCATTTCAATACACTCATTATGTTACATAGTGCAGACTGTCAAGCTAGGTCTCATATTTATAATGAGCTTTGTACTTATAAAAGGAAGATATTTGTTAGCCCTAAATGAAAACTGCTTTTTACATAGTGTTACAGAAACTTTAGTTCACCAAGGTGCTACTGAAACTCTGTGGGAACAGCATGTAAAGTGACAAGAGTTCTTAAATCCTTTCTGTATTTCAGTTATTCTGCATTCTAGAAATAACCAGCAGCTGTGTAAGCTGCATGGGACAACTCTTGATCTTCACTCCAGTCAGAAAGTAAAACAGGATTAAGACCACATTTCCCTCAATGAATAAACAGACATTTAAATCTAAGAGATGACTGCTTACAAATTTTGGCAAACAATCTGGAGCTAGAAAAAAAGCACTACTAGGTAAACTTGTCTGAACTCTTTACTTTTCCCCAGTTATTTAAAATGTAGGATCCTAAAACTAAGAAAGAAATGTTTTCCTTGACCACTACCTCCCTTTTGGGGTTCAGATAAGCAGTTCTTTTGGGAAAAGAGAACCCATGAGTATATAAAACAATGAAAATGATGTAGATATCTGTGTTAGTTTTTGATTTACTTAATTGATTTATTTAAGTTGTTCTCCCTTACTCTGCTTCCCTAGCCTAACCTTTGTAAAAAGAAAAACTTCACACATCAATCTGTGCTAAAGCCCACTATTATGGATGCTAGCTTAGTCAATAATGAATTACAAAATGCATTGTAGTTGTTTTTGTCAACTGATTAAAATGACTAGATTTCTGCTTAGGCTACTACAGTTAAAGCAACTTGGTGTTTTACACCAAAAGTTTAAATGAAGTTTAAATCAGAACTCAGATCACTGTTCTGTCCTGACCAGGTTTTCATCACTTACTGACAGTTTTTGATGTGATATGAAAGAATGTCAAGTTGATAGAGAAAGTCATTTATAGAGTGTGTTCTTTTTGTTTTGTTGTGGTTTGCTGGTTGGTTGGTTTTTGGTTTGTTTTTTGTTTGATTTGTTGTTGTGTGTGTAGTTGTTTGGTTTTGTTTGTTTGTTTGTTTTTCCCTCTTCCTATCAGAAAGAATATTATTAACCTTCTTTTGATTTAGTACTTGGATGTATTATATTAGAAGTTGCTTATCTGGCCAGAAATGCAGATGTAGTGAATTTTATCTTCATCTTGAAAGATTTTGATGTTTAATAATATTCTGAATTCCATTAAGAGTATGTATTGTGTATTTGGACCAGCTGCCAAGAAAGTAAATGCACGTTTTTGCTATTTTACTCCTACTTCCAAAAATCTGTTGCTATGTGTCTTTCAGTACTTTTTTTTTTTTTTTTTTTTTTTTTCCCTATCTCCCAGAAGAAATCCTCAGTAAAAACCTTTTCCTGTTCCTGTTCCTGCAGGCATTTCTCCTTATTTGCATATGTACTCTATGTGTACTCTATGTGCATATGTACATCTATATGTTATATCCAAGTCTTGAATTTTGCTGACTTGTCTTTCCTGGATCTCTTAATTGTTTTCTTTACTTATGCTTTGATTGTGCCATGGTCTCAATCCTTGCTGTATTTTGTTTTAATTTTCATATGGGATTCAATTAACTTGTTGTCTTCCAAAGCAATGACTTGTTAAATACTTGTCCTTTCATCTGTTATAGGTTTTCTTTGGGTTTCGTAGAACTTCTGTTTTTACCTTTTCACCCTTACACGTTTGACTAATCTTTCTGCACCATTTCAAATGCCATAAAAGGAAGGACTGAATCATGATATGATCCTGTGGCATCCTGTCTTCTACTTCTCTGAGTTCTTGGTATCATGCCTTACCCTGCTTCCCTTCAAAGCCTAATCTTCCTAAGCCTTTCCACTTCTGTTCTGCTGTTTATATTAGTGACTACCATTAGACATCTGAATTCAACATAAAGGTCTTTTTCTTTCATCAAATGTTTCCATATACCAGAACATGATTGTTTCCTATTGAATCTCAATTACGAATTATTCTGTCAGTATACTAACTTCACTTATTCTTTCATTTTATTCCCGAATTCCTGTTACATGATTTGTACATTACTGCTTCTTAATTCAAGATCTGTCTTTTCATTTTTATTTATTCCTGATAATACATTTTCAAGGTCTTGAGGTATGCATCTACATCAGAATAAAAACTGCCAAAACCCCATCACACCCTCATAAAAATATTTTTCCACAAATTGAATTTATTCAGAATATCCCAATGCGTTGTCTTTATTTCAAGAACTATCTTCATTTCCATTGTTTGGTGTTCAAAATTTGGTTGATGCTTAACAAATGCTGACTTACAGAAATTTATCCTTTTTGTGCTGTTAAATAACTACCAAACACTTAGTTCTCCCATTCCAGAAGAATTGAAAGCAGGGGACTGAATCTAAACACTTTAATTTTCTGTAAACTATTCCATGTCATTGGATAAATGAACAGTATAACTTGTTAGCTTTGTCTTCTCTATTATACTTTAACTTTTTTTTTTTTTTTCTTTTTTTTTCTTTCCGGTAGCATCTCTGCTCAAAGACTGGCTTATCTTCTTGAAAGGAGCTAAGTTGGAGAAAAATGTCATGTGGATTTACATATAGATTTGGATACTACAAAGCTCCTTTAGTTTTCTGAAACAGTTTAAAAATGAAAAAAGTCCCCAAATTTCCAGAAAATCATAAAGAGTATTTGTAATCTTCTTTGCTTGACCTTGAATGGATCTATTAAAATTTGTGACACAGTATCACAACTACATTAACAGAGATGCTAGATAATGTGTTGAGAGTTAAAGATACATTTCTGGAGAAAAAACAAACATTATGAATTACTTAATATAATAATTAATAATAATTACTGAAAATCTGTATAAAATGTCTGCAAACAGGCAGAGTATCTCCTTGATAATGAAATAATCTGTTGATTTTAGTTTGGGGAGCAAGGAGGGGAAATGTCTTGGAATATTTCAAAATTTAATTACAATGTCTACTTATATTAAATTGAATTTAGACCCTGCAATGAACAAGTAAAACCTTCCAGAAAATTATTTTTCTTATAGCATCAACAAAGAGATTTTCTTTATGCCTGTATAATAATCTTTTTCTTTGCATTTATTGCCCATCAAAATTGAAGATTTCTTTTCAGCTCCACTGTCCTTACTGCATCTTGATAGTTGTTTGGAGGTCTTTAAATGTTTGTGTGCACATATATGTATGTGATCAGTCACCCACTTACAATCAGCACCCAACAAAACAGCTCATCCTTTTGGACATTTGAAATACAGCCAGTCTTTTCAGGTCAGCTGTAAGAATTGCCAACAAATAGATTAAATTGTAGAGTGGTTATGAAGTGGTTAAACAAACATTTCATTTATTTTATCAGCTGATTGATTAATTTCAAACAAAAAAACTTGTAACATTTGGTCCTTGCACAAGAGAGAAGACTTACAAAAAATCTAATATTTACTGAAAGAAAATTCAAAACCTTTTTGATGTATATCTTTAAAGAAAACTAAAGGGAAAAGTATGTTGTATCAATAGAAATCTTCTTTTGTAATATACAACTTAAACAACAACAACACTAAAACACTTAAAAAAAAAAAAACACTGTATAAACAAAGTTCTAAACCAAGGTATTTTCAAAAAAAGGTTTTAAGTTACTCTCAAAAAATCTTCAGTTGTTCCTCCCCTCCGACACTTTCCCCTAAGTTACTGGAATTCCCTCCCTATTCTGACTTTTTCTTATGTGTAGAGGGAAAAAAATAATAAATAAATAAATAAATATGCCTTAAGCTTTTAATCACTTCTGTATTTTTTGGAAATATTTATTTTCTATGAAAGTTATTGACATTATTTTAATGTCAAAGGTATAGTTCTTTATACAAATAAGGTCAATTTACTCTTATTATGGATTTTTTTCTGCTCCAGGATTTGAAGATACTTATTGTATTTTATTTTATTCCAGCTATTTATGAACTCTCTTGTGAAGCATACAAACACTTGGGCAAAACTTCAAATTACTACTGGATAGATCCAGATGGCAGTGGGGCACTGGGACCTTTGAAAGTTTACTGCAATATGACAGGTAACTGCATTATATTTGCTAATTCTTTTTTTTTTTTTTTTTTTTTTAATATAACTGGGAAAAAGGGAATTTCATAATTCATATTTTTTGGCAAAAGAGAAATAATTGTTGAGAGCTTTTCAGGAGAGGAGACATAACAACTGTAGTCTCCATGCAGTATATTCTGAGGAAAGCAGTAACTAATCCATTTTATAAGCTTTTTGAATTAGAGCTGTTAATTAACTTTAACAGGCCTTTGTATCATCAGTGGTGCGTTTTATATATATATATATATATTTTTATATATATATATATGTATATGTATATATGTATATATATAGCTATTTACCAAAACTGTTGTGTATCAGCATATTTTTGTAATCTTTTTTTTGGATTTCAACAAAGCTTTTGATACTGTTTCTCACAGCATTATTCTGGACAAAATGTCTAGCACACAGCTAGATAAATACATAATATGATGGGTGAACAATAGGCTCAAAGGGTTCTGGTAAATGGGATTACATCAGGCTGGTGGACAGTTCCCCTGGGCTCCATTTTCCCCAGGGGCAGTGCTCTTCGATATTTTTATAAATAATCTGGATGCAGGCCTCAAATGCGTACAAAGTCAATTTGCAGATAACACTAAGTTAGGAGGAGCTGTTGACTCTGTTGAGGGTGGAGAGGACTTCCACAGAGGACCTGACAAATTAGAGGTCTGGGCAATCACCAAGGACATGAAACTTAATGAGCAAGTGCCAGATTCTGCACTTGAGATGAGGCAACCCTGGATATATGTACAGACTGGGCGATGAGAGACTGGAGAGCATTTCCTTGGAAATGGATCTGGGGGTTCTGGTAGATGACAACTTGAATATGAGCTTAATCTGGTAGCCAAAAGGGCCACCCACACCCTGGGGTGCATCACGCATGGCACTGCTAGCCCGCTGAGGGGATTGTCCTGCTCTGCGCTGGTGCTGCCTCACCTCAAGTACTGTGTGAAATTTTGGGCACTGCAATATATGAACAATATTATTGTTCTTATTATTGTTGAACTATTAGAGAGTGCTCAAAGGATGGCACCAAAGACAGTGAAAGGTCTAGAGGAGAAGACTTGCTTTTTTCATCCTAGAGAAAGAGGAGGCTGAGGGAAGGCCTCATGGCAGCCTGCTGCTTCCTCACAATGGGGAGTGGAGGCACTGAGCTCTACTCTCTGGTGACCAGTGATAGGACCTGAGGGAGCGGCATGGAGCTGGGACAGCTTGGGGTCAGGCTGGGTGTTAGGGAAAAGTTCTTCACCAAGAGGGTGGTCAGGGACTGAGACAGGCTCCCTAGGAGCTCCCTAGGAGCCTGTCTCAGTCACAGCACCGAGACTGCTAAATTCAAGATGTGTTTGGACAGCACTCTCAGACATATAGTTGATTTTTGTGTGGTTCTATGTGTAGCTAGGAGTTGGACTTAATGATCCTTGAAGGATCTTGAAGGTCCATGATGATCCTTGAAGGACTTGAAGGTCCATTTCCAACATGGGATATTCTATGATCCTCTCATCCAGTGGTTCTGTATTTGTTGAAAACTATTTCAGTAATGTCTGTGGTCCAAAGGCAACTTTCTCAACATGTCAGATTATTTTTGTCTATCCAGGTATTATTGACTTTCCCCCATCTACCACCATAGGAAGGGAATAAAGTTTATTTACAAGAAAAATCAGTTGTGTGACTCTTTGCCATCTTTTTAACTGGTGCTAGAATGACTTATCTTAATTAACTTCAAGTAATTTAATGTAGTGATATATATGGTCGCAGAAATTTTGGTTTTGTTGTGTGGAATTTTAATTTTTCTGCCTTCAACACTGGTTTTGCTTGGATAATATCCCATCAGGGCATTCTCACAGATATCCTGTCTCAGTCACCTGCATTGCCATGTTGAGGCAGAAAAATATGATAGTGAAAAATGAAAATGGGGCATTTTTTTGTTTCAGGAGTTCATTATTTATTTAATCTATTAATACATGACAATTGTCTCAGCTCTTCTTTCTGATGTGAAATATTGGGCAGTTGATACAGCAGATGTGTCCCCTGACTCTCTCCAACTGTCAGCATAATAAGTTTGGATTTTAATTATTTGCATTGGAAGTCTGGCATATGTGTGATTCCTCAGACTTCGTCATCAGCAGCTTGAACATGAAGGTACTATTACAAGGTGAAACAGTAAGAGTAACTCTGACTCTCTAGTGGGTTTGAAGCACGCACAGCACATGCAACAGACCCAAGAATATTCGGCTGAATATGAGCCAGCAGTGTGCTCAGGTGGCCAAAAAGGCCAACGGCATCCTGGCTTGCATAAGAAACAGTGTGGCCAGCAGGGCTAGGGAGGTGATCGTCCCCCTGTACTTGGCTCTGGTGAGGCCGCACCTCGAGTACTGTGTTCAGTTTTGGGCCCCTCGCTACAAGAAGGACATCGAGGTGCTCGAGCAGATCCAGAGAAGGGCGACGAAGCTGGTGAGGGGCCTGGAGAACAAGTCCTACAAGGAGCGGCTGAAGGAGCTGGGCTTGTTCAGCCTGGAGAAAAGGAGGCTCAGGGGCAACCTTATTGCTCTCTACAGATACCTTAAAGGAGGCTGTAGCGAGGTGGGGGTTGGTCTATTCTCCCACGTGCCTGGTGACAGGACGAGGGGGAATGTGCTTAAGTTGCGCCAGGGGAGTTTTAGACTGGATGTTAGGAAGAACTTCTTTACCGAAAGGGTTGTTAGACATTGGAACAGGCTGCCCAGGGAAGTGGTGGCGTCACCATCCCTGGAAGTCTTTAAAAGACGTTTATATGTAGAGCTTAGGGATATGGTTTAGTGAGGACTGTTAGCATTAGGTCAGAGGTTGGACTCGATGATCTTGAGGTCTCTTCCAACCTCGAAATTCTGTGATTCTGTGAAGAACAGGGGCTTGTAGGTAGACAGCTTTTTGGAGGACCAGAGAATACTATTCTTTCATATTCATATTATTCAAACACAAATTTATGTGTTTGAATAATAAATGCATATGTAGAAAAAAGGAGCCTGATCTAAGCTCTGGGTTTGCGGTAAATCCACAAGTTCTTGGACTGGAGAGAGGTCAGCCAATCTGTACTGAGAGACACAGGTGTAAAGGCAGTCTTTCAAATAAGTGGATCCTGACCCATTTATGGCTTTTTAAATCATAACTAGCACCTTGAACTGTATCAGTAACTAATCAGATAGACACCGCAAGGAACAGTGCCAAGAATTCCTGATATATTATAGCGATTTCTGCTATACAGAATAACTGCTGTGTTCAGCACTAGCTATATAGCTTTTGGGTACTCTTCAAGGGTAACTTTGTAAAGTGAAAATACAGTGCATTAGTGGTGTCACGCATGAAAAAAATACAGCATTGCTCATTTATTTTAGAAATAAATATACAGTAGAATGTCTTAGTAGTGTGTCCAAAACTGCAAAAAAGCAGATAAGAAAATTAAAAGTAACAGTTTCATTTTCCTAATGTTCCTTGTGTACAAACAGTTCCAGAGTTTCTGTGAACTTTTCATAGCCAGTGAGAGGATATTGTAGGAGATTTAGTTCTAATGCATTTGTATACCATGCATGCTGTGTAAAAATAATTTTACATTTTAACAGAATTGCTCTCATCAGCAGTTCTTTACTACAATAAAAACACATATTGTGCTAAAATTCATGTAACTCATTACTTAAATTTTAAAAATAAGAACCTAATAGAACTATTTATTCATTAAAATGCAAATGACTGCAAGAAATATGTGAAAATTGATAGGAAGAAATTTTAACCTTCACTTTTAAAACCGGAAAGCTACTGACAATCATTCTTGGATAGCTTTGCAAAGCACTATTCGTAGCACATCACCTATACACATAATGTTTATTGCATCTATTACAGCTTTTATTTTCTTTTAATTATCATCTTAAACATTGAAGGTGGGGAGATGAGCTCCATTCTTAGATGAAAATTCACAATCTAAACCTTGATCTGAACTGATAGAGAACATTTTTGGTAATATATGTACGAGAGACAGAAGAGGCAGAATCAAGTTATTTGAACGCTTTACTGTTCATAAATAACATATTTCTGTAGAATTCCATAGCAATGACACATATCTTGTCATAGAACAAAAGGCAATATAGCATATTAGCATAAAAGCTGAATTATCAGATTGTTTTAGCATGAAAACTGTGCAGGCTTCTGGCATTACTAGCACTACATTTGAAAAGGAACCTAAACTAATTGAATTCCATTTTGTTTTGTTTTGTTTTTGGGGGAAGGTGAAATGAATAACCTACAGATCTAGCTGTAATGAATAGCATATGGAGTATACTAAATATAAAATTTATTTCTGCATCTGATGTGATAGTGATATTTCATTTTAATAGAGATGTCTTTAACTGAATTTCTCTCTCTCGTACAAGAGTCAAATCTAAATGTTCCCATGAACCCAATCTATTAAACAAGCACCTTTATATTAAATTACTACTCAAGATGCTTATACACACTTTAAATATCCTATGCTTCATTCAGGTGGAACTGGCACCTAAGAAGTGCCAGTTAATGACCAAAAAGGTAACATAAAAAGTAACTTGATAGTTTTGCTCCTAGGAAAAAACAAGTTCACAAGAAGATTGGGGTTATTAACAAAGCAAGTAATCATCTTTTCAAAACCAAGATGATTTAATGATTACATAATACTTTCACATGTACTGCAGATAATTCTACTAGTGGAAAATGTTGCAGACTAAGCTGCACCCTCACTTATGTATAAACCTTAAGGGAAGAGGCAATAACTTGAAAAGTCACTAAAATTTTATATTTAGAAATTGGATCTTTAGCTCTTGAGGGTACTGTATCACAGATATTGCATTATAGAATCATAGAATAATGGCCTGGGTTAGAAGGGACCTCAGGGATCATATAGTTCCAAACCCCCTGCCATAGGGGGTTCTAGTTCCAACCACCCACCATTAAATCTCATTTTCTTCTCCTGTTCCTCTGAGGAGAGGGAGTGAGAGAGCAGTTGTGGTTGACTTTAGCTGCCCATCAGAGTGAAACCACCACAGTGATTATCACATATTTTATAGAGTCATAGAATCATTCAGATTGGAAAAGACCTCTAAGATCATCTAGTCCAACCTTTAATGTAGCACTGACAAGTTCACCACTAACCCATGCTACTCAATTCTATAGCTATATGTTGCTTGAAGACCTCCAGGGATGCTGACTCAACCACTTCTCTGGGCAGCCTGTTCCAATAATTTACAACCCTTTCAGTAAAGAAATTTCTCCTAATATCCGACCTAAACTTTTCCCAGTGGCTGTTTACCCTCATCTTGATGCAAAGAAATAGAGCCCGATCCCCACCTCACTACAATCTCCTTTAAGGTAATTGTAAAGTACAATAAGGTCTCCCCTGACCCTTTTTTTTTTTTTTTTTCTCCAAACTAAACAACCCCAGCTCCCTCAGCTGCTCCTCAGAAGACTTGCTCTCTAGACCCTTCACCAGCTTTGTTGTCCTTCTTTGGGCATGTGCCAGAACCTCGATGCCCTTACAGTGAGGGGCCCAAAACTGAACACAGTATTTGAGCTGTGGTCTCACCAGAACTGAGTACAGGTGGACAATCATTTCCCTAGTCCTGCTGGCCATGCTATTTATGATACAAGCCAGGATGCTGTTGGCCTTCTTGGCCACCTGAGCACACTACTGACTCATATTCAGCTGGCTATCAACCAATACTTTCAGGTCCCTTTCTGCCTGGCAGGTTTCCAGCCACTCTTCCTCCAGCGTGCATCATTGCATGGGGTTGTGCCCCAGGTCTAGGACCTGGCACTTAGCCTTGTTGAATGTTATACTCTTGGCCTTGGCCCACTGGTCCATCCTTTCCAGATCTCTTTGCACAGCCTTCCAACCCTTGAGCAGATCAACACTCATGCCTAACTTTGTGTTGTCTGCAGACAATGAGGGTGCACTCAATCCCCTCATCCACATCACTGATAAAAATATTGAAGAGACCTGGCCCCAGTACTGAGCCCTGGGGAACACCACTAGGGACCAGCCTCCAGATGGATTTAGCTCCATTCACCATGACTCTTTGGGCTCAGTTACCTAGCCAGTTCTTAATCCAATGAAGCGTACACATATCCAAGCCTTGAGCAGCCATCTTCCTCAGGAGAATGCTGTGGAAAATGGTGTGAAAAACCTTACTGAAATCTAGGTAGACCACATCCACAGCCTTTCCCTTGTCTATTGACCATGTCATCTTGTTGTAGAAGGAGATCATGTTTTGTCAAGCAGGACCTGCCTTTGTTAAACACATGCTGACTGGGCCTGTTCACCTGGTTGTCCCATAAATGCTGCATGATGGCACACAAGATAATCGTCACCATAACCCTTTCCAGCAGTGTAGTCAGACTGACAGGCTCATAGTTTCCCCATCCTTCTTCCAGCCCTTCTTGTAGATGCACATCATGTTGGCTAACTACTGGTCTACTGGGACCTCCTCTGACAGCCAGGACTAATGATAAATGATGGAAAGTGGCTTGGTGAGCACTTCTGCCAGATCCCACAGTACCCTCAGGTGGATCCAATCTAGGCCCATAGACTTGTGTATGTCTATGTGGAGTAACAGGTTGCTAACCATTTCCTCATGGATTATGAGGTCTTTGTTTCCTTGTCCTTATCTACCTTGTCTATTCAGGGCACTGAGTACCAGGAGAACAACTAGTCTTGCTGCTAAAGACTGAGGCAAAGAAGGTATTAAGTACCTCTACTTTTTCCCCGTATGTGTTCAGAATGCATTACATATCCCAAAAGTGTCAAAAAAACAGTCATCTTTTTCTTTGAAAAACTGAAAAGAAAATTACATTACAGTAGACAGCTTCTGGGTATATTTCTGGGCATAGTCCATGTCCATCATTAGTGTGTCTTAATTTAGTAAACTGCCAAATGGCACAGTCCTGTGAGTCACAGATGTTGCTTTGATAACTAAAAACCGTTGTGTTTTCTAAGATATCCCAGCCATTAAAGAGTGCAATCAAAATCTTGGAAGTACATGTATGCATGTGCTTCTAGCAGATATTCACAGTCTCTATGAACTACTCCATATTGTAAAAGAAATTCCAGAGCCCCATTGTCTTCATATTCTCCTAGAGCTATATACTGACAGTGCCATGTTTTGGTAGTGATGAGGAATCGAGCACTTAAATTTTGTGTCATCACAATGCAGTTAATACATTTGATATTTCACATTTAAATATCTATTCCTGCTGTAGCAACACAGCTTTTAAAAATATAGGGTATTATAATGGAAAATCAGCAGTTTTCCAAATACTTAAGAAAGAACTATGTACATGAAGGTTTTTGGTTCTGTTTTATTTTTTCCCTCAACAGAATTAAAATGTTTGCTTAGTACTAGCTGGAACTTTTCAAATGAATGCACTGGTTATGGAAGTATTTTCCTGGAAGCTGTTTTGTGACACAGTGTGTAACGATTAGACAGCTTTGCAATTTTTCCCAGTTTGTGATCTTAGGTCAACAGGGAACTCTTCCAAAGCTCTGTCATCTAAGGCTGAGCTTTTATCCTGTTTTGGAGACAGGTCCACAATGCAAAAGTAACATCTGAATTCCAGCAGGTTCCAAATATTGGAGGGTTTCTATCTCAGTATCCAGTTTAAGGCTTTTTCCTTTAATTGTCACAATGACAGTAACTGTGCTGGAAAGAACTGCTATTTTAAGATATTTGCTGGAAGATGTAAACTTTGAGTATATTACAGCTTCATCCCATGCTCTGTGTGATGTTATGTGTTTCTGAATTTCTAGGCTTGATTCAGTTTCCTCTGGCAAGTTTTGATTTCAGTCTCACTGAGAAAGAAATAAGAAATAAGTTAACATCACTCCCAATTTTTTCTATTTCTTTCTCTTTTTTCCCTTCTTGACCTGAGGTAGAGGAAAACTTATCTATAAGTTTGATCTGATCTTATCTTGTGTATGTTCTGCAAGAATTTTGAGAGGAAAGGGTGAGAAAGAAGTAGAGGAACAATGCACAGGGACCACAGATACTTAGTTAATTTACCCCAATGTCTATACAAATGGTACTGCTGGTCAGTGATTGACCAGCACTTCTATAGTTCCTTATGTGTTTCTGCTGAGGGTAGGGAAATTGTGCTGTTTCTTCTGTTTCATCATTTAGACCACTGATACAAAGCAGAACTAAAAGGTTTCATAATATGTTTTGCCAGGAGATATATCAGTTATTTTTTTTCTTGAAGTCATTATGCCTGTGATATAGCTTTTATCGTATTTCAGTACCCAAATAGATGCAAGCATAATGGCTCCATTTGAATGGTACTTACCCTACCCCCTTTCTAGTATAATTCTTTTCCCTAAAGCTGCAAATCTTCAAACACTTTGAAAAATCATTATATGTATTCATACCCTGCCACATTAAGGTCAAATGTATAGGGTGGCTTCCCTGCCCACTTTCCCTCACCTTCTTTCTCTCTATTTTTTTGTTTGTTTGTTTGTTTGTTTTTGTTTTGTTTTGTTTTGTTTTTTCAACAGAAGCAGCACATGTAATGATTACTTCAATGACTTCTTGAGTAGACGTTAAAAAAAACAAAACTGTCATATCCTGTGATTTTTCTGCCTTCTCTTGATGTAAATATTGGGTCACTGGAGTGCTTTTACAATGACATATGTAGAAACATATGACAGAAATATAAATGTGCCATTCATCACAACATACAGATGAAAAGTGCCCAACAGTGGAAAATGTTTTGCACGTATCTGTATAATTAGTTTTTCAGACATTTTGCCTGAGAAATGATTTGCTGAACTGCCAGGGTACCAAAGCTTTTATTCATTCATACAAGCCTGTCAGAGTTCAACAAATATTTGGACAGCTCCCTCAGACACGTGGTTTAATATTTAGGTAGTCCTATGTGTGTGGCCAGAAGTTGGACTTGATGATCCTTGAGGAACCCTTCCAACTCAGGATATGATTTTCTATATTTATGCACGTCAAATGTAGAGTTTTGAGCAATTTAATTATTCTCTAGTAAAGGCTTTTTTTTTTTTTTTTTTTTTTTTTAATGTGTAGCTTTTCTGGTGTGATAGAGGAAGAAACTACTTCATTTTTAATTTGTAACTGAAGAAGGAAAAATTGGCACACATCATTCAAAAGCATCAATTTATCATTGGCCAATGTTAAGTTTATATGACAATCAAACTATAGAGACCTTACTGAGTGTAATCTCAGTGCAGAAAACATTCATTATGAGTAGTCAAAATCATTTACCTAAAACAGAGGAGGGAAGAGCAGCTTTAGTGCTTCTATTCTGGTTTAACACAGCAGGCAGCTAAGCATCACACAGCTACTCATTCACTCTCCTCCCCTCTCTCTCCCCACCCCCTTCCCCAGACACAGTGGGAGGGGGAAGACAATTTAAAAAAAAAAAAAAAAAAAAGTAAAAATTTAGGTTGAGATGAAGACGGTTTAATAGGATAGAAAAGGAAGTCAAAGTAATAATAATGATAATAATAATATATATGCGTATATATATAAAGCAATTGCTCACCATCCACCAACCAATGCATAGCACCTCCCCAAGCATCAGTTTCCCCCAGTTTTTTTGTTCAGCATGATGCTGTATGGTATGGAACATCCCTTTGACCAGTTTGGGTCAACTGTCCTTCCAACCCAAACTGTTCTATAGTTCTATGATCACGTCTAAAACAGCATCTCTGATATCATATCTAAGTTGAGTTCATCCTCCTAACCTCGGAGTACAAAAACAGACCCATCAGGGACCTGAAGACAATATGAGCTATGTTCATGCCTTTGCCTGTCAGGTAGGCGAAAACTTCTTGCACTTCATTTTTAGTTCATTGATATTTTTTTTTCCATCTGTTCTTGTTTTATAAGGCATGTCATTTGTGTTCTAGGTTTAATTGATGTATCTTTTTATTATGCATTTAGATTTTATATCATTATTTTTAATTTACATCAAAATTAGCATTTTGTGAAAATGCTCATTGCAATACTGAACTGTAACTCAAGAAATCTGGTCAGTACCTTTTCTCCTCATGCGATGGAGCACAGTACTGATTGCTGGTAAGAAGTTAGTCATGGTTGTCTCTGTAACTGGATGTAAACTGTCCATTCACCTTCAGGCATTTCACTGGTTGTAATTGCCAGCCTTTAGACTAGTCTTGATTAGATGAAACTTGCAATCTGTAATCCCTTTGGAATAAATCAGAATGCATTTTTTTTCATAGAATCATAGAATCATAGAATATCCTGAGTTGGAAGGGACCCTTAAGGATCATCAAGTCCAACTCTTGACACCGCACAGGTCTACCCAAAAGTTCAGACCATGTGACTAAGTGCACAGTCCAATCTCTTCTTAAATTCAGACAGGCTCGGTGCAGTGACCACTTCCCTGGGGAGCCTGTTCCAGTGTGCAACCACTCTCTCTGTGAAGAACCCCCTCCTGATGTCAAGCCTAAATTTCCCCTGCCTCAGCTTAACCCCGTTCCCGCGGGTCCTGTCACTGGTGTTAATGGAGAAAAGGTCTCCTGCCTCTCGACACCCCCTTACGAGGAAGTTGTAGACTGCGATGAGGTCTCCCCTCAGCCTCCTCTTCTCCAGGCTAAACAGGCCCAGTGCCCTCAGCTGTTCCTCGTACGTCTTCCCCTCCAGGCCTTTCACCATCTTCGTAGCCCTCCTCTGGACGCTCTCCAACAGTTTCATGTCCTTTTTATACTGTGGTGCCCAGAACTGCACACAGTACTCAAGGTGAGGCCGCACCAGCGCAGAGTAGAGCGGGACAATCACCTCCCTTGACCTACTAGCGATGCCGTGCTTGATGCACCCCAGGACACGGTTGGCCCTCCTGGCTGCCAGGGCACACTGCTGGCTCATATTCAACTTGCTGTCTACCACGACCCCCAGATCCCTCTCTTCTAGGCTGCTCTCCAGCGTCTCATCGCCCAGTCTGTACGTGCAGCCAGGGTTTCCCCGTCCCAGGTGCAGGACCCGGCACTTGCTCTTATTGAACTTCATGCGGTTGGTGATCGCCCATCTCTCCAACCTATCCAGATCCCTCTGCAAGGCCTTTCCACCCTCATTCGAGTCCACAACTCCTCCAAGTTTGGTGTCACCAGCAAACTTGCTCAAAATGCCTTCTATTCCTACATCCAGATCGTTTATAAAAATATTGAAAAGTACCGGCCATAAAATGGAGCCTTGAGGGACCCCACTGGTGACCGCCCGCCAGCCTGACACAGCCCCATTTACCATAACCCTTTGGGCCCTGCCCGTTAGCCAATTGCTCACCCATCGTATGATGTTTTTATTTAGCTGTATGGTGGACATTTTGTCCAGTAGGATCCTATGGGAAACTGTGTCAAAAGCCTTGCTGAAGTCCAAAAAAATCACATCAGCTGGTTTCCCTTGGTCCACCATACGGGTGATCTTATCATAAAAGGAAATCAGGTTAGTTAGGCAGGACCTGCCCTTCACAAACCCATGCTGGCTGGGACCAATGACTGCTTTGTCCCCCAGATGCGCCTCAATAAGTTCGAGAACCATCTTCTCCATGATTTTACCAGGCACTGACGTGAGACTGACAGGCCTGTAATTGCTAGGGTCTTCTTTCTGACCCTTCTTGAAAATCGGCACAACATTTGCCAGCTTCCAGTCTACCGGGACCTCTCCAGATTCCCAGGATCGTTGAAAAATAATTGAGAGAGGTTCCGCGATGACGTCCGCCAGCTCTTTCAGCACCCAGGGATGAATCCCATCCGGACCCATGGACTTGTAGGGATCCAGATGGAGTAGCAAATCCCGCACACGTTCAGGGGCGGTTGGGAGTTTGTCATCCCCACCATCCCGGTCCTCCAGCTCAGGGCACCCTGGGTCCCGAAGCCCATCATCGGCATTGAAGACAGAGGCAAAGAAGGCGTTAAGCGTCTCTGCTTTGCCTATGTCATTGTCTGTGAGGAGACCTTCCCTATCAAGGAGCGGCCCTATGTATTCTTTAGTTCTCCTTTTTCCATTCACATATCTAAAAAAAACTTTTTTATTTTCTCTCACGGACACAGCCAGCTTCAACTCTAGGTGTGCTTTAGCTACACGAATTTTCTCCCTACAAACACGAACAGCATCCCTGTATTCTTTCCATGACACCTGACCCTCCTTCCAGTAGCGAAACACTCTCTGTTTCCGCCTAATCTCCATCAGAATGCTCCTGGTCAGCCACGCCGGCCTCCTGCCCCACCTGCCTGACTTGCGATATTTAGGAATTGGAATTTTTTTTATTGGAATTAGGAATTTTGTTTGCTTATTTTTGCCTGAGGTTGCAAAAGTTGATGTTAGGCACTCCTGTGCTTGGCAATTACTTGCATCTACGTTAAAATCACAGTCTAGCTGGTTCTGTTGCTGTGTTCTCTGACAACATGTTGAGTTTGCCGTATTGACAGCCTTTCATGGTGAAAGAGGAAAGGACCACAGGCTCCTCAAGATGCATTCCAGTTCCATATGATTGTGAGTTTTGTTTGTTTTGGTTTTTGTTTTTTTGATGTTCAAAACTTCTAAATATATTGCTGTAGAAACAGTCTCCTCAAGAACGTGAAAGATTTAACTATTTCAGGGATCATCATAGATTAAAAAAAGGTGGATTCTATTGGGGAAGCAGGATGTAAGTCAACACCTGATGACTTCCCTAAACAAAAATGTGTCATAAAAAAAAATATGGTGTCTTAACCTCAGGGTTTTCAGTAAATCACATTAGAATCTCCAATTATTTTCTCCAGTCTCCTTTGTATACGTAGAAAATGAAAAACTAGCCCAGTGTGCAACTACAGGGAAAATATCCAAATCATAACATAAAGAATATCTTCTGAAGTATGCCCCCAGGAGTAGAGGACAAAACTTAGTCATTGGCATTTAAGGCAGCTTCTCAAGTTACCAAGTAAGAAAAGCATTTCCTCCTGTCTATCTTTTATTTCTCACTATTTTTTCTTTCTCTCCTACCTCAAGCTATGGAGCATCATAAGTCTATGGAGCATCATGTCATCCTCTTAACATATTTCAAGTAGCTAGAGCACCAACATCACATTATACCCATACATCTGGCATAAAGCTGCTAAATGTACACTGATCTCAAAGGAAGAGAAAAAAATGACTTTTGAGAGTGACATAGCAGAAGTGGTCGAAAATATAGCAGAATCTTTGTCTTGTCAAAGTATTTAGCTTTGAAGGAAAAAAAAAATCCTGATACCATCTGCAATCAGAAAATATTCCTCATTTGTTGGAAACTGAGCTCTGAACTGAAATTAGAAAGCAGCAGATCTTTTTGGAACCCTTTCTTCATTGCAGGGTCACACAAGTCTGTATTTGAAGAAATATATCCAAAACTCAAGGAGAAGAAAAATGGGATTGTTAGAAATAGGATGATGAAGGGAACCACCTAACTGCAGCAAAAAGCCAAGCGGGAGCCATACAGATGCTATGTACGCAGATACAGGAGAGTTCTAAGAGCCTTAGATAGCTTGCTATGTGTTTTGTTTGTCTGAATTTAGTATTGTAGGAGAGAACATAAACCAGTTCTATTTTAAACTGTTACTGTGACTGTTAGAAGCAAACATTTAACTCCGAATTCACTTCCTATACACTTGTGCTATTGTAGATGTGAGGAAGCACAAAATACTTCAAATCAGTGATAAGCTTCAGTTATCCCTAGAAAATTCCTTTCATAGAGACGATTTTTGAAACTGCAAACAAAACTTGAATTTTCTGTAAAATATTTTATTTGCTTGTTTTATTTTGGTCATCTAAGAAACTGCTAGACAATTAATTTACCCCTGAAATGATAGCAAAAGGTTTTTGTTGTTGTTGTTGTAATTACAATTTTTATGGTAACACTTGGAGGGATTTTTGTGGTTTTTTTTTGGATGGGACAGATTTGGGGGGAGGATCGTTTCTTTTTGCTTCTATATCATTGTGGAAGGAATTTTTATGCTTCTTTTGGCTTTGGGGAACAAGTGATCAAAATGTACTACATTAGAAGCCTTGAAGGTTTGCGTCAGTAAGTTCAGGTGGGGATTTCTGGTATACCAAAATATTTTCTCATATTTGTTTCCCCCTTAAGGCTTCCTTGTCCTTAAACAACACTTCAAAGTGTGACATTTCAACAAGTCATATTCAGAGTCTGTTGGTTGTAATTGCTAGTGCTGTCTTGCCTTGTTGACAGACAGTGGGACTAGGAAGAAAACTATTGACCTATCGTAAGTATTCTTTCTGTCATCATTTTCTTTAAATTTAAAATCAATATAACTAAAAGAACACAGAGCAGATTAGTTTAAATGAAACATTTAAAATTCTCTTTAACTGGCAAATGGTGCCAGTTCACTTATTACGGAGATACATAATCAAGTGATGAAATGATTACAGATAATTTTAAAAAGACAGAGAAGAGAGATTCATTCCACTCAAGAATTCCTAACCAGTGTTCAGGGTGCAATGCAGCACACTGATGTGTAATTCTCTAAATTAATTTACCTCAAAGGGCAGGTTAGTTATACTGTCACTATTGCTGTTAAAAAATTAGGAATTCTTGCTTCCTCCTTTTTTCTCTGGCAGTTGTTTTTGTGTTTGTTTTTTTTTTTTTTTTGGTGTGTGCGTTTTTTTTTTTTTCTTTTTGTTTGTTTGTTTAAAAAAAAAAAAAAGAGAGAGAGAGATGAATCAGCAATGAATAAGCCACAGTAGACATCCATTTTCACCTCTATATACACATACATAGTGAGTGAAAGTACTGGTGATGCGCATCACCTCCATGGACAGGAAGTGTACAGAATGACTCTGAATGACTCTCCCATGATTCCTTTCCAAGGATTTACTAATGTGTGAATTTAGTACAGATTATGTAAGAGTGTGAATTTCCAGTGTTACAGAGAGTTTGTGTGAAGACTATCTTTGAACACTCCTAGTAATTCTCAAGATTACAGATGTAATTGCAGTTTATCACTTAGTGCTTGTCTACAAAAGAAAACAAGTGTGCAATAGTTATAATGGGAATTTAAAGTAGACATGATATTTTTAATAATTTCCAGATTGGGCACTTATTACAGCTTGGGGGGCTAGTATGCTGTAAATTCACCTCCATCTCCATTGCACATGTCAGGAGACAAATAGAACTGGCAAAAAAGCCTGCAGGTTGGTGGGAATACATGTGAAAAGGTCATAAATCTAGGATCATCTCATCTGGGAATTGTTTTTCTTTTTTTTTTTTTTTTTATCTCCAAAACCACAGAAATCAGCACTTCCATTGAAAATAAGTCAGTCAAGGGAAAGATACTACAAAGAGACTGCTAATATCTGTGAAAATCAAGGAAGAATTTTCCTGGGAGAACCAGAATTGGTTGCAAGCTACTAAATTATCACTTAGTCCATAGCATCAATTAGGAGAAGAACTGTCGGCATAAATTTGTTACAATTTAAAAGCAAACCAGTAACAGCATTCAACTTGGTTTAGTGATCAGGGCCAAGCCACTAGAGGCCAAAGATAAGGAGACTGTGAGACCCTGAGGAACAACTACAATTGGAAAACATGCATGGAGCAAACTCTCAGATTTGGAATGGAAAACTGTAGATTACATGAATCAGGTCTCTGTTTAGAGAGTCTTAGCTATTTGCTGGAAGCCAAGTCTACCTGATTTCTAATGAGATATATGCAAGACAGTGCCACATGGCATTCAGTATCACATTAGGTATCTCCATCTGGTTTTATTGTGTTTAAAGTTTATATTTATAATCCATCATTAAAATGTTTTTTATACGTCCTGCTTTAGAGTTTTTTTTCTAAAAAAAAACTTTTGCTAAACCAAATATTTATTTATGTATTTATTTATTTTAAGGAGGGGGAGCAGGGGGGACTGAAAATATTGTCTTTATCTAGTATGTGTCTGGTTTACAGTGACAGACTTCCTTGACTGGGATCTATTGATGTAATGATCTTCAGTTACCCTAGATAAGATTGATACGACTAACTTCACACATACTGGAGCATTCAATAGTAAGCAATTTTAGAAAATAGTGAGAATAAATCATTCCCTTTCCTTCCAAAAATTCTTTTATTTATTTATAACAAATATGTTACCCTAAACCTTGAGAGACTAGCTTTTTTCTCTACTTTGGGAAGCAATTGTGTACCACAAATTGAAGTCACTGTAGATTTTCTGTCAGAACTTTGTTGTCTGACTGAAATGGAATAAACATGTTATTAATCATAAAAGGAAATTAAATATGTTTTTTTGTAGTAGTACTACAAAATGTAGTAGTACTACAAAACACTTGTAAAAGGCAGCATTAGAAATTACTGTATCGGAGATCTAGGGATATCACAGCTCTATTGGATTCACATCAATAGTCTTTGGAGAGAAATTGGTACACTTACAGAGGCATACATATTCCACAGGAACTGCTTGACAGGCAGCTTGGGAGAGCTGGAAAGACAGAGGTGACTTTGCTCTCCAAAGCTTTAGCATACAGGGCTCTCTGCCTTCTACTCACTATTCATGAATCTAGATCAAATAAGTTTCTGTCAGAAGGACTGGCTTTTGCCTGCAGGTGCTTTATTGCTGGTATTGATCTGGTAATTACCACAGCACTGAGCAGAAATACTTACTATAATAGTTACTCTTAGTACAGTAGTTACTCTTACTACACAGTATTCTGTGTTTTATGGTGAGCAACTGATGAACAAAAAGCAGAACTGATACAATGCTATTTAGAAGTTATGCTAAGACTGTTCAGGTGACTGGTATTTCTGCTAGATAGAGTAGGTATAAATGGAGAAGACTCAGGTACTGTTGGTCAAGAGCTGTTGTTAGCAACTCATTATCTTGCTTTATACATTGGCATGCATTCACTGCTTGCTTGTGTCATTGTAAAAACTGGATTACTTAGAAACAATATAATTTGTTTCATTGTTCTGTGGGAATTATAAATAAATACACCAGCATACTTAATCAATGTTATTACTCAGAAGGGTGCTATGACATTGATTTCAGCCATCTTTACCAACTCCACTGTGTTCAGGAGCTCTGAACAGTTGCTTCGCTTTTGCCGGTCACTTTTGTCATGACAGTCACAAATTTTTGCTGCAACTCTCATGTTAATATTAAAACTATGCTACTTAATGCCCAGCTGTATTGCAAATGTGCTTTGAGCAGAGCAGAGGTGCTGTAGATGCCACAGGCCACCAGCCACTTTCTTTTTCATTAATCAGAGACAGAGAAATCAAATTAACTGACATTTCAGCCTTCATAGGCAGAAATCACTAATCAATCTTGCGGTTTTAGTAGCACATTAAGACCCAAACCTAGAAAATTTATTTTCAAGATTATATGTTAATAGTTTCAAATCAAATAATATGTCTTGAATACGTAGATAGAACAAAGATATTATCTAATATCCCTTGAAGATGCTTCCTTCTGTTTCCTATCCATATTGGCCTTGGAAATATCTGCTATTAACTCTTACTAATAAGTTGGTTCAAATGTATTTGTGACTAACATTTTAATATGGCCATTAATAAGTCTCTTCACATTCCATCTTTCAATAATATTTTCTGCTTCATATGGTCTCTAAGTTATTTCTTCAAATTCATGAATGAGAATGAATATGGAGCAAATGTAAGTATTATGTGTTCTTTTAAGCAAATAAAAAATATATAAACTTTAATTCTGAGAAAACTGTGGCTCCCTTGAGGATTCCTGATCTCTCAGAATGGTATGTCCTTCAAAAAATGTTGTTTCTTATTTGATTTTTTTTTTCTTAAAGGTAGATTGAAAAAACAGATACAAGGAAATACAAGGTCCTTTTTTAAAAAAATTATTTTCAGGACATCCTTATGCCTAAGTGAATATCTGCCACATGACTGGAATAAAGTGAATTTTTAAGAGAATTGACCAGTTTCTCTCGGTTCCATGTACCACAAAGATTTTTCCATAATTAGCAAATTATTATCTCTTTTAATTTGTTTGGTCTTCTAGTTTTGGTGAATTCAGTGTTCACAGAATTTATGTATTAGTTATGTTAAGATCTTTTGGTAAATGGCTTTTTGGGTGAGAGAGGAACTGATTATTTATTTATTTATTTATTTATTTATTTTTATCGTGGGCTAAAAATTGTTGTACATGAAATCTAGATGTTAATCTATAAATTTATATTTTAATTCTTGAATTCATGATGAACAATTTATATCTTACCATCAACTTCCTGAACTATCCAGACTGCATGTTTAGTGGTCTGAAATTTTAATTATTAATATTCAAGGAGTTACATTGGAAAAAACATTAGCTCTGTCAAAACATTTGAGCAGCAACACCAGTTTCCCTGAGCCACACAGTTTTGCAAGTGCTAGAAAGTTTACAGTATTGTCTGTACTTGTGTTTGTAGCATGTGCACCTTTTCCTGTTTTGTCTTGTTTCTCTTCCTTCTCTTTCCTTTTCCTTGTCCTTTACTTTTTTTTTTTTTTCCTTTTTCTTTTTTTTTTATCTTTGGTCCATTGAATTAACTGGGGAAATTTTTGTTAATTTTTGCTTCCTTTTTGCACCATAATGGGGGTGGGGAGCAGTTAGAATTGTTCTGATAGTATGGGGGAAAAAAAATGCAGTGTCAGCTGTGCAAGTTGCAGACTGGCATATGGAAATCTGCAAGCAAATGGATTTCTGCATCTGCTCAGAACCCACTGAAGACAATATTCTTCACACAGTTTCACCATTTGGTTGATGGATCACATTTTTTGTACTGGATAACATTAGAAGGTAAACTATGAGAACAGCCTGTCACAATGTAGCATTTTTTTAAAAGTAAGCATACATGTGTAAATGCACATGTATATCTGATAGGCTATAAAAACTTCATAGGCCTTTTCAATATCACTATTTTAATTTCATCCACAGGTAATTTAATGCTTTTCTGTTCATGGAGAACCCTGAGGAGATAAGAGGGCTGCTTGAATATAAAAAGTGATATAGTTCATATTTCTTGTTCAAGGAAATCAGCTTTCTATTAGTTGAATAAGGGGAAAACTCATAAAAGAATTGGGAAAATTGTTTAAGAGAGAAATCATTTTAAAATTCTATATAAAATGTAATCACATAGCTAAGTATCTGGCATGTCTGGATGAAAGGCATGTACATGTATATTTACAAATAGAAAATATTATGTATGTGTCAAGAAGAGTCACTGATAAAGGCCAAACTTCAGGTCTATGCCAAGTATATTGGAGTCTGTGCTTAAGCTATTACTGATTTTTTCAGTAACATTTTGCTATATGTGGAACCTTGTCTGATCCACCATAGCATTCTCTATGGTTCCTAAATATCTGGCTGTTCTATATGAATGCTGATGTTTCCTTGCAAATAAAATTTCTTGTTGCCCTGGAAAGCAATCAGCTATGATCACAGATGATTTCTGTAAATATTTGAAGCCTCAGTAGGAGCAGAGATAGCATAATGCTTCTTTTTCCAGATAAGCGCGTAATTAAAACATTTAGATGTTCAATTATGTTGGATCCAAGCTACTAAGTATATTGTGCACAATCAAGAATTTTTCAGTATTTCAAATATATAACTTAAATATGTAATTTCTATATAATGAAATATGTGTCTTAAATTTATTATTTGGTATGGTTATATATTAGATTATTGTTGGGGAGAGGGAAACAGTGTTTACAAGCCTTCAGTGAAAGGGAAGGGTAATACAAGACCTACTGAAGAAGGAACTTCATTTTCATACATGTATATGTCATCCTCTTCTTTCACTTCTGTAGAGATTTCTGTGCACGGTCTGATTTCTTGAAGCTTAAAAGACTGTGCAGGAGAAACAGGTTTGTGGAAATACACATTTTTCTGCGTTTATTTTTCATGAATCCTATGTCTGCTGACACTGGAAAGAGTTTTGTGAAAGCAAGGGTCTGTTGGACATTTGCTAGCAGAAAGCCAGTGAGGTGGCTGGTACAACTAATTGCGTTGTTTCCCCACAGCACTTAGGGTACTATTTGCATGGGATATGCACTGCAAAGATAATTGGAAATTTTGATAGAAATAATGTCCCTGCAATGAGTTATGGAGCTTTAATGATGGCTATTTAGGACCTGAGATGAGAAGGAAAGTGTCACACCATGTGGTTATGAGGAAATTAATAAACAAATAAATAAATAAAATCACATTCAAGGATTTTCTACTTCTGGGATTTGGAAGTTTCTTGTCAGTCTAGCATGATCTTTATTCACCATCTTTACCATACTTTTAAAATAGTATTTTATATATTATTTAAAATCCAGCTTGTGACCCTTATTCATAAGTATAAGTGGGATATTTATCTTTACTCAGGACCAAGCTGTAACTTTTGCTGTAATTTAGCCTATGATGTCCTATATCTTATTATTAAATAACACATGGGTAGATGAAATCACTTAAGCACTGTTGTGTAATGTGGTGTTTTAATGTCTCATTTCAATTGAGAGATTACAAATAAGGACTTTCAATGCTTCAAAATTATTCTGGCAGTCACGGTGTAACCAAACTTCATTCTGCTATAATGTGACAATGAATGTCAGTGTTTGAATTTTCTAATGCACAAGTGCTGAAATGTTGAAAAAGCAAGAAACATAATGTTAACCTAAACTACAGTCACAGTAGTGTTGTTATTCAGTTATCCAATGACATGTTTAAGTTTAAGAAGAAGTTTTCTAATGGGATATTTAAATTTAAACATAGCTTATATATTTCATAATAATAAACAAATTATCTAGAATGTGTGGTGAAACATTGAACTGTTACTTGTTCATTCAGGAGGCACCTTTTGAAAGCAAAATTAAAAAGAATGTTGGTTAGAAATGCAGTTGCCCATAACTATCCAGAGTGCAGATGTAAATAGCCAAAGAAGCTTCTATCAAGAGAGAGCTACATTCTTGAAAATGGAAGTAATTATTTCACAAATATATGTCTTTTTGAATTCTTCACACCAGTCTTTTCAGGAATTGTAACATTCAGTTTATTGCTGCAGTGATTAGAGAGGGATCATCAGTGCTCCTTTTCCTGTCTGTCCAAGGAGAGGAGCTAGCAGGATGCAGAAGAGGAAAGTGGGGGAAATTACTCTTGAAAGAACTCAGTTGGATCAGTTAAGGGTATGTTGAGAATTCAAGCACTGAAAAACCGATGGGAGAAAGAAAGGTAAAGTTTTAACAGTAACGGTCAAGGGCTGCATGCCTCTTCTGTCTGTTCAGCTAAGTTATAATGAAAATTCACCTTATTTTTTGGTCAAGATAGTCCAGGAAATGGTTTCTTAAGATTCAAACTAGTACACTGAAAAGCATTGATGACCATTTTTCCTCAAGATATCCTTCCAAATGAACTTTTCAAACTGTGGTACTTTTCTCATTAATTCTAAAAATCATAGCATCATTGCTAAAGAATTCTTTAGAAGAATTAAATAGAATTAAAGAATTGTTAAAATAAAAAGTCAGGCAGTAGGCTGATTTTTTTTATATATATTTTTTTTTTGGGGGGGTAGATATGTTCCAATGACAAGCTAAAATGAACTGAAGGTCACTTTAAGATGCATGCAAGTGAGCTTTCCAGTTTTACAATACCAGGTGATATATAGAATCATTTAATGGTTTGGATTTGAAGAGACCTTTAAAGATCATCAAGTCCACCCCATCTGTCATGGGCATGCACATCTTTCACTAGATCAGTTTGCCCAGAGAGCTGTCCAACTTGAGCTTGAACACTTCCAGGGATGGGGCATCCACAACATCTCTGAGCAACCTGTTCCGGTGTCTCATCACCCTCATAGTGAAGAGCGTCCTCCTTATTAAGGTAAATCTAAATTTACCTTATTTCAGTTTAAACCATTACCCCTTGTCTACAAGGGCACTACAGGCCCTTGTAGAAAGTCCCTTTGCCCATATTTTATTTATAAATACTATATATATATATATATATGCTGTAAATTATTTTATCTCCTTTGTTCTTGAATTTAATGTTCCTCAATCTAAACTGTACTCCAATTGCCATCTGTTAGACTAGACATGTAAATGATCCAAGTCTTCCTTTGTATGGCTGTACTGTGTCTCATTATTTATTGTTCCTTCCAGTATATGATGATTTTTAAATTCTTGTTCCTATTAGTACCCATATGCAGTCATTTTCTACATTAGATCTCAAATCTGATTTAAGCTTTTACCATACAGGTACTGTTTTTCACCATAACAATGTTCTATGTTGCTACAAAAAAAGTAGCAACAAAAAAAAGGTTTTTTTCTTAAAAAAAAAAAAGTGATCTATATTCTGTTTCTTGAGATACTCTTGAAATTAGCTTTTCACAACTGTATTGAATGTTTTGAAATCATCTTGAATAATTTAGATAAGAACTCCTCTGTTTATCACATCATTAAACCAGCTAAGGCTTCCAACAAATCATGTAGGAACAGCCATGTGATTTCATTATCACTTCTCTGATAACAGAGTATTCTCTGAAAACTTTCATTTGGTCACATTTTTCCACTGTATCTTGTAAAGCACATGATTAATTTATTATATATTGAATTTATATATGATAAACTTATGTTCAGTATCACAGTAAGTTCACAGAATAAGTAAAAGATTTTCCTCTTCGTGAACTATCACAACAGTGCATAAACACAAAGAAGCGCACAGTTTCATTGTCTCAGATGATAATGTCTGTAAGAATTAAAAAGGAAAATATCCAACCAGTGGATGGTAACTAAATTTAAAAATGTGTTGTTATCTTGATGAAGAAACAGTGAAAAGAAAAAAAAAAAGTAAAAGGAGGAAATAACTGAAGCAATAGTTGAAATATGTTTTGGGATTGATTAATTCCACTCCTAAATACAATTAAGAAACTTACTGACTTTGATTTCAGTAGAGTTTGGTCCATAAGATCATTCTTTGTTTACTCTTTTTGTTTGGTTGGTTATTTCCTCAGGACATTGGATTTTTCTGATCTGAAACCATTTGCTATATTAGTTAGATGAGAGCAGTAGGATTCTTATCACCATTTTTATTGCAAAATTGACATTTGAAAATTTCAGGTGAGATTGTCAAAACACTCATTAACTTCAATGGAGCCTTCATTTCCCATTTTTGTAAACCAACTGTAACTCCTTTGAACTCTGTAGCTGAATTAGTTTCAAACTGCTACCTATATTTTGAAACTTGTGTATATATATATTCTCCACATAGAAGAGTATATTTATATATATATAGTTACAAAGGAGGGGGGAGAAAAGGGTACCGTGTGCTGTAGTTTTATTTTTTTTTTGACATCATTTGTATACATCAGATTTCCTGTCTACAACATTGCTTCAAAAAAATAAATGTTTAATGACATTGCTAATGACTGTTGAGGTACCATCCCACACAATTCAACAGAAATTGAAATACCAAGTATGTTCTTATTGGAAAATAAAATTGGAGATCTCATAATATGAGATGATTACCATTGCAATTTTTATCCTCCCTAGAAGGCAGTCCACTTTCAAATGGTCTGTCTTGTATAGTTTCTTGAGTGATTTGTAGTGTAGCATATTGTAGAGCACATTGCAGTAATCTAATTTGAAGTGACAAATGATAGTAAATGATGATAGTAAAAATCATGATGTCTAGTAAAGAGGCAGCTATCATAAGGCTGACATGTGGGAAAGAAATGCGTTCTTGAATGTTGATGCAATACAGTTGTAAAATGGTAGGTAGAAATCCAAAAGGACCTGCAGGCATCATTTCTTAACAAGTGCAAAGCACCCAGCAGCAGAGGAAGATGGATATAATTTTTATTGCATCTTGACATTACTTCACCCTGCCTTTGTCATAGGTATTGCCTTACACTTATGTTAACTGAGCTTGTGGCTAACTATCACATCCTTCCATGTTATCTGAATGCTAAATATGCACAGCTGGTTTTAACAAGTTACAGATGTGAGAATTTTCAGCAGTTTAGTACTGGTTATCAGTACAGATCATTTATCCTCAGTCCTCTGCCTACAAGTTCACAAAAAGTCTACTAAACAGAAAGAGACTTGGTACATAACAAGCAATATTTTGGATAAATAGTAATTAGGCACCATGATGTTAGTGATCAATAAGACAGTCATCTAGAAGAAATGTCATCAGCTTGAGGATTAGAGCTTCTGAAGTGTTGATGTTGTTTATGACTGACAGACAGAATGGACTCCAAATATTGGAGTGGACTTGCAGTCTTTACTTCTGGATTTGTAAATAATGATGGTCATCAAAGGAATATGACTTATTTGAGATGACCAGGTTTTCTCAAAATTATCTTCTCTGAGACTTCAATCAAAAACCACTGTGTGGGTTAGTATGATGAAAGTCATCATTACCAGATGATATTAATCAAAACTGTCAGCCAAATTTAAGTTCATGAAAGTGTGTCCATTAAAAAAGCCTCTGCGCTTTCACCAGAGACAGAGAGAGGATGGTTTCTGAGAAAGAAATCTCTTTTTTGATTTCTTGAGAGAAAAAAAAGTAAAAATCTTAACACTATAAGCCCATTAATACTTAAAAAGCAGAACCATAATGGTGTTAAATGTATCTGAAGATTAAAGAAAAAAAGAAAACAACAACAAAAAAAAAGTTTATGCTTGTGAAATTTATAGATCATATTTTCTAAAGTTTATTTTCAAATTTTATTTTTAATTAATTAACACTACTAAATCTTACTTGACTTTTCTGTAAGAAGCAAGTTTTCTTGCTTGAGTGAGCACCAATCAAATGAAAGAGGAAACACCATTTCATTGCAATGACGTATTTACAGTATATATTAATTGTGTCTCACTAATAAAAAAGCAAAATGGTTCACTAATAAAATAATTCATTAATAATGATTGGTAATGATTCAATAATAAGAAGTAAAATGGATTTTAAATTTCTCTAACCACTAGCTACAGGAAAAACTGACCGTCAATGATATAGAATAGTTGTAAACACTGTCGCCAGCATAACAAAATATGCTAAGTATTAAGTGGGAAAAATCTCTTGCATTAATATTTGAATAGATAATTTGAATAGCTAGTGATTATTGAATCATTACTAATTACATCATCATGATTAGTTAGTGGGCAGGACTGTAAAAGAGGCATTGCAATGGAATGGTGTTTTGAAAAAAATAAATTATGAATGTCACTTTAATTGCCTTTTGAGGAAATAGGTGGTCATTTCCTTTTTTTTATGTTATTTTTAGATTAATCTTCATCTCGCTATAATATCTGTCTGTGGGGGAGAAAGTGCTTCAGCACAGAGTAATATATAGACTAATTTAGATGGACTCTATTTTTTTCTATATTTGTATCAAATATTTTACCAGTTTGGAGTTAATAAGATTGGTCCTACTAAATAACCTCATACATTCTATTAATAATCTATGATAACTGATATGATTTTTACAAAGCAAAAAAGTTTTCCATAGTAATTATTCCTTTACAGCTGGAATGATCTACAGAAAATTTTAAAAAAGGAGAATGCATTTTCTAGGAATTGCATGTCAATGACTAAGTGGTCATCTGGGAGCAAATTATCTTGCTGATGACCATTAGCTGTTGTCCTCCAGTGGGAAATCTAGTTTCAATATAATGATTACTGTTAGGGAGCGCCTATGCTTCTGTGTCAATGGAAAGTATCTAGTCTCTTCTACTGAAGGCAAGCCACATCCTCTTGAAATGTGGACAGGTTGAGGCCAAGAGATGGAACAGTGTGGGACAGGTGCTAAATTTTCAATGCACACATTACTTTTCTTCTTCCCTGTGTTACAAAGCCGCTTGTTGCAAAACTGCATTGAATTCTGTTCTCTGCTTAAATCTACGGTTCAACATTATTTGTAAGGAAAGTGTAAGGGATTCATCCCAAATTACATCACTCACCTCAATGGCAGAACTCCTCTTCTGATACTTCACAAATAAATTATTTTCTGACAAAGAAGCTAAGAAAGTTATCTTTCTAAAAATCCACCTTTTTAGTATAAATTAATGATAGAATAAAGTAGACTGCTCCAACTTTAAATATCACTGAACTTAATTGAAATCTCTGCATAGGATTTACTTTTGGGGAAAAATGAAATGCAGTCAACCTGATTAGCAATGATGCTTTACCTAATTATGATTGTATAATTTATCTTTCACTCAAGTCAGCAGATGAGATAATTCTTGCTTCTCAATGTTATTATGATATCAAAAGGAACTTTATCACTATCCAGCCTACATTCTTAAACTACAACATTACTCAAAAGTCTCTTAGGTTTTATGAGCTAATGATATAATGAGATTGTTCATAAGCATATATTCTACATAATCATTAAGGTTTCTACTATGTACGTTTTTTTGCTCAACTGCTATGTCTTATCTCAAAGTTCTGTGGTTATGTATGAGTTTCAAATTTAAGGCAAAGCCCAGCTCCTACACTGGCTGTCTAAACTACTTTTTAATCACTACTTTTTAGACACTACTTTTTAGGCAATTTTGACCAGCCTCAAAGAAAACACTACACAATGGACTAAGGTGCAGGAATACGTTGTCATTGAAACCCAGAAAATGGTGACTGTCCCATGCAGTATTGCAGAAAACAAACAACCAAAACTCCCCTAATTTGGTTTAAATTGCTCTTATGCCCTTCTCCGTAAAGTTATTGCATATTTTTTTTGAAATTTAAAACATACTTGGATAGCTTTTAAACATTACCTTTTAATTTCCTTTGTTTGTAATGGCTATGATAAAGATATTACAGTAGTACTATAATTATCCTTAGATTATTAATAACCATTCTCAACATTAGCTTATTTTAATATAGTTTTATTAATTTGAATTTTAAAGGTCATAAACACAGAAGGTTTTACAGATGATGCCTCTTAGCATTATAATTGGTATGTGACCTCTGTTCTTTAAAGGTGTGTTTCACTGTACAGAAGTCATATACACAGCTCTTCAGCTTCTTATACTGTCCTGAAAATTGTCTCTAAACACTTGTGGTTAGAAATAACCATAAATTATGCTTTCTTAAAATAATTGCCAGTGTATTAGGGGAATATTCATACCACTAATTTCCAGGAGTATATATCAAATTACAGTTAACTAGGATACATTTTTCACCTCCAAATGAGATTCCTTAAATGAGATTTCTGTATATTATTGACATAAAATAATCTTTTCTTTTAGATTTTGATATGTTAACTTTGACTACCACATCCTGTTCTCAGCTAAATGAGAGCAATTCTATAAATCATAATAATACAAGTACTTAAGGTAGTATGAACTATTTGCATTACCATTTCTGTAACTAAAGTTGGCTGCAGTTCTCAAGCAGATTACTGACTGAATGGTACTGAAGAATGGTGTCAACTAACAAGCAGTTTCTGAAAAATTGGAACAATGAAAGAAGATGGTATTATTTTCAAACTATAAATATCTAGCTGATTTCCTTGGGAAATATTATCACATTAACATATAAGACTAAGTCTAAAAAGGAAAAAAAAAATGTTCTAGCTGTGCAGTGCTAAGTTTTCTCCCTTTCTACTTAAAAGCAACCTAGATCCATCCATGAGTATGTTTCTGTCTTCCTTTATACAGCGTCCACAGTAAAGCCTGAAATTCCCTCAGTGTGACGGGAAGTGTCAGGGCTACATTGTCTGGAATCCAGAATCTTGAAAAGAGCTCCCTTCACAAATGTGAGGCCCAGTTCAACTCCTATTGCTAATGCCGTTCCCATGGCTTTCTAATGGCTAGTCTAGGGGTCTTTCCTGGCTCAGAAATCCAAGGTGAGATTCTAAATGGCCTTTCTAACATGTTAGAACTCTTAAATGTGCAGCACTTTCTGCCAAAAAATGAGACATTGCTGTCGAAGAATGTATAATCTATATCACTCCTTTTTCAAAAACAAATTTTCAGTAAACTTCCATCCCAGGCTTTCGACCAAATTCTCATGTGGTCTCTATATAACATGGTAGGTGAATTGCTAATTTTTTGTTTCTCCTTGGAACACAGCTTCGTTAAAAATGTGGGAGACATTATTCATATGTTAATTGATAAACTACACTGTTTTCAGTATTAAAAATTAAAAGATGTAATCACATTAGAATCTGGTATGTCCCTAATGTGTACTACAAAGCAGTATTTCAATCTAGCCCATAGAAACTTCCCATGCATAGTGAATTTTCCTCACAGAGAAAGCTTAAATCTTTAAAGCATCAGCCTTGTGTCATTCTAATCGATTTTTGAACAAAGTTAATCCTTATTATTTCCATAAGTCACTATTATCATCAGTTGTTTAGGAAGCTTCTTCACAGAGTACAGAACATAGTATTACAGTATATACTCATTTTTAAAAAGGGTAAAAAGGAGAACCTGTGGAACTACAGACAAATCATCCTTACCTCTGTGTCAGGTAAGAACATGGAGCAGATCCTCCCAGAAACCATGTTAAGGCATATGGAAGGCAGGGAGGTGTCCTTAGCCAGTTTGTGGATGACACCAAGCTGAGTGATGTAGTTGACACTCTAGAGGGAAGGGATGCCACACAGAGGGACCTGGACAAGTTTGAAAGGTGGGCCCACATGAACCTCATGAAATTCAACAAGGCCGAGTGCAAGGTGCTGCACTGGGGCAATCCCCAACATCAATACAGACTGGGGGATGTATGGGTTGAGAGTGGCCGTGAGGAGAAAGACTTGGATAAAAAATTAAACTGACTATGTGTGCTTGCAACCCAGAATGTCAATTGTATCCTAGGCTGCATCAAAAGAACTGTGGCCAGCATGTTGAGGGAGGTGATTTTTCCCCTCCACTCCACTGTTGTAAGACCCCACCTCAAGTACTGCATGCAGCTCTTGGGCTCCTAGCAGAAGGACTGGAGCACCTCTCCTATGGAGAAAGTCTGAGAGAGATGGAATTGTTTAGCCTGGAGAAGAGAAAGTTTGAGGGAGATGATATTGCAGCCTTTCCTGCTTAAAGGGCCCATATAAGAAAGATGGAAAGAGACTTTCTACAAGGGCCTGTAGTGATAAGACAAGGGGTAACGGTTTAAACTGAAATAAGGTAGATTTAGATCACATATAAGGAGGACGCTCTTCACTATGAGGGTGGTGAGACACCGGAACAGGTTGCTCAGAGATGTTGTGGATGCCCCATCCCTGGAAGTGTTCAAGCTCAAGTTGGACAGCTCTCTGGGCAAACTGATCTAGTGAGAGATATGCCTGTCCAAAGCAGATGGGGTGGACTAGATGACCTTTAAAAGCCTCTTCCAAACCAAATCGTTCTATGATTCTACATTGGTAATCAAGACGACAATGGTAATCAGCGTTTCATCCTTTCAGCAGTTTGTCATTGTTGGAGCTATGCTCTCATGTGATGACTTAACATGCAATGGACTTCTTCCCTGCTGCCCACTCAAAACCATCTTACAGAACACTTTAAGCTTTTATCAAAGGCCAAGATTTATTTTAATTCAGTTCAACTGTCTGTATTTTACCAATTCTTGTCTTGTCTTTTTCCACTCTCTATTTCAGAGGATAAAGTATGGACAACTGTCTATCATGATCTGCAACCGCAGACTTCTGTAGTAGGCAACAGCTTGGAAAAATTATCTGTACTGCAGCTCAACTACAGTGCAACGATGGACCAGATTTCTGCCATTACCAGTAGTGCCGAATACTGTGAGCAGTTTATCTCATATTCTTGCAAGATGTCCCGGCTGCTTAATACACCAGGTAGGCTGAGAATGGGTTATCTGTTAAATGCAGTGTCAAAGACATTTATCTGAACAAATCATCAGAGATTGCTGCAAGACCAGTCCACTCAGTGAGAGCATATCTTTGTTGTCCTTCATTACACACCTCACACAGAGGTAACTAATTGAAAACACAGAATAAATTATCTTGTTTAGAAAGTTTGCCTTTTTTCTTACTACTATTTTTTATTTTTCACATCACAAATCTGCATGTTCTCTCAGATTGGTTGCTTCTTAAACCTCCCATTTTTGGTAAACAGGGTGGCTTTGGAAGTTTAATCATTGGAGATATTGAAATATTGCTTTGACCTTTGTCCCGCATTTTGTTTGTCCATCTTCATATGCTACTGTCATTGAAGGAACTGGATGAATAAGTATTGGAATTTTCCAACTAATATTTCTGAAACAGTTTTCTTAAACATAGATTATTTTTAGTAATAATTAAAATTATTTGTGCGCCTTACACACTGGTATGGTCAGTAATGTGGTTGTGTGAGAAATGTGTGTCATTATAAGCTTTTCATTTTGATCTGTAGTTTTACTGGAAAAGAACAGTCCTAGTAATGCTGTATGTATTTTCTCAACAACTCTTACCTATAACTGTTAAACTATTAGTGGTTGCAGAATCAGTAAAACAGCATATAAAGAAGGAATTATTTTTAGAAACTATTAATATGCACCTAGTACTGTATCTATGCTCTAATTGTGTATGATAGCATTTGATGTTAAGTAAATCTCTAATGGCCATTCATGAAGACTGGGTTCTATGTGGAAACACAAAATATTTTTTGTGATTGTGAAATCAGTACATTGTGATATAAGCAGTTCAATGTGTTTCAGATGAAGCTAATGGCTTACAGTGTTATACATTAAGCTCCTTCCTCTCATGAATTTATTTTGGCATATTTTCTTTTGGTGGTATAGATAAGGATTCATTTGGCATGCACGCGTGTCTTATCACAATTTCCATAAGCGTTTCGTTAGTTAATAGATACTGTAATGCTTGTTACTCCTCTCCTTCCTCCCTGCTGTTTTTGAAATATTTCTAATGCATGGTTTGTCTCTGTTGCTATTATTTTGCTTAATTTAGCATAGCAAAGAGACTCTGCAAAGTGGGAAATAATTTCTTCTTTCTTGGGACTTAATGTATAGGAGATTCTGAATCATGTTCATAATTAGAAGTACTGTGATTAGATTCTGCCAGTGCTATTTGCACATGCTTCAAAAGTGTAGTGTATGGATATATTTTTGGGCAGGTAATTAGAAGGTAAGTTTACTTGAGGACTTGAGCTGCAGATAATGTACATAGAAACTCATGGTTTACACAGAGTACAGTGTTAGATTTTCTTCCGTTGAATGAATAGGACTATTATTTCAGGACCAAATTATATTTGTTAGTATATGCTTATATTGTAGTAAAAGAAATATATACTGTAATTGCAGTTGTTTCCAGCTGCTTCCAAATTTAAAGCAATTAAGCAGCACACAAATTTATTTTAGGAACAGTTAAAAAAAAAAAAAAAAAGGAATAATCAATTCCATATATTTACATTTTTTAATTTCTCAGAAATGGGTGTATATTGGGTGTATTTTGTGGATACCTCTTTCTCCATGTTTTCACCTTTTGTATGGAAAGGGAAATTAAACTCTTTATAAAATGGTTTCTTGGTCTGGAAAGTGAGTTTCTGGAGGTATTTTACAAAGTGTTTGTTGTTGTTATTTGTTTGTTTCATGTGAGTGGAAGAAAGAAACAATAAAGACAGATAACTTTAACCTAAATAGTAGCAGCTAATCACACTGTAGTGTTTGCATAACACCTCTAATGGTTTTTACACATACCACAGCAGTGACTTGTGTGTTAGTGAGGGAGAGGCCAACACATTTTCTTTCTTTACTATGTTTTGTATTCTTGGCTGTTATCTATGACATCTAAGCTAAGGAACTAGTTTTTCATATCCTTTTTTTTTTTTTTTTTTTTTTTTCCCCTTGGAGAGAACAGCTCCAAGTACTTACATAGCTTCTTCCACTACAGAGCTTTCTATATAAATCATTCCAGTATTGTACCCGCTTCCCCTCCCCCCCCCCAAAAAAAAATAATATAAATAAATAAACAAAACAAAACAGGAAATAAAATGACATTTTGTATTCCTCAGAAAGTGGAATTCAGACTATTTTGAAACCAGTGGTAAAATCTCTACAGACTTCATAGGATCAGGACACCATTTGCCTTGATCATAGATACTTTTCTAAGTCAGAACTCTCCCTTTACTCTTTTCATACATTTCAGTAACCATTTAGAATACACTAGTCCTTTTGTTTTAAATTGCATCAAAGAGAACAGAAAACTGAGAAGAGAGTGCAGCAGCTCAACTTTTTCACTTTTTTGCCTCTTGGGTATCACATCAATTATGTGATAAAAACATGATCCTTTCTCAGGGAAAAACTGCTCAGTAAACATAATTTAAACACAGTCAGGACTGAAGCAGTTTGTTGATCCATTAATGACAAGTAATTAACTAAACACCAGTGAACTAAGGCTTTTGCTTCCTTAGTTATGCATTTCCTGTCAAGGTTGTTGAAGTATATACAATGGCAGTAACGCATGTTTTGCTGCTAATAATAGCTTAAATAGCTTTGTTGTTTTGGGTTGATCTTTTTTTTATTATTTATTAATGCACTGGAAACTGCATTGAAGGTCCATATTTGAGGAAAGCTTTCCTATTTATAAACATATTTTGTTGGGGGATGTGTGGCTGCAGGCATAGAGGTCCAAGAATTCTCATTATCAGTTGCTTTGAGAGCAACACATTTTGCTCTCATTCTGTACAAACTAAAAATTGTCAGTATTTGGAGTCTCTATTTCTTGGAGTCTGTGTCTTTTTGTCTTAATCATGTACTTTCATGAAGCAAAATGATACAGACATTGCACAGAATAAATCACTGAAAGCATTGGGAGTGATTTTACATGTCACAATGCCATTGGCTTTCCACTTAGGCAAAGGAAAGCCATATATTTCATGTAAATTCAGAAGAAAATTCAGAGATTTCATGAGAGACTTCTGAAAACATACCTGAAAACAGGTGTCTCATAAAATCATAGGATAATTCAGGTTGGAAGGGACTGATGGAGGTCATCAAGTTCAATTTTCTGCTCAAAGCAGAATGAAAGTGCTTGCCTAGCAGTAAATAACGACTGTCAGGAAATTGTTCTCCTTCCTTACTTTTTGTTTGCTTGGTTTGGTTTCACTTGGTTTGGTTTTGATCTTTCAGCCTAATATCTTTTAAATTATATGCAGACCTAGGGGTCTACTTCAAAATCTTAACAAAAGATCACCAGAAAAAAAATCAATCAAGACAGCTTGGTAACTTTCTTAAGAAAGCACAAAACCAGACAACTCTGCTGAAAATACACCATTTTCTTACCACAGGAAACTATAAAATTATAGGTGTATTGTAAACTTCTGGGAAAGACATTTTCAAATGGGGAACCTACAGTGGACACAGTTGTCTCATAGACTTTATGTCAATTAACTAAGTATTGAAGAGATCTCTGTTCAGTTCTTGACTGATGGAGATTTTCTCTGTAACTTTAAGATATTTTTTTTTCCATTTCAGTCAACATTAGCCTGATGTATCTTATTCTCTGTACTGTTTATTTAGATAAGTGTTTTTTTTTTTTTTTTAATACAGCAATTGCTTTGTGAATATACAGTTATTAGCACAATAAAGGCTTGATCTTGGCAATACAAGTAACTATTACTGTTAATATATGAATAAAATGATAAACCCATGGACCATAATTCCAACTTAATAACAGCATGCATGTATATGTAAATTTTGAAGAAAAAACAAAACAAAACAACTCCAGACTCTTTTGCTCCTTTAAATTTACATTTCTTATATTCTCATTTCTTTGTTACCTTGGAAGCTTTCATTTTGAGTAGAAAATGATATGTTTAGTACTGAAGAAAAGCTAGCTGTTTTCTGAGTTCTCAATGCCCATACACATTCCAGTTGGTATGAGAGGTACCAGGACATTCCTTCATTTCCAAACTGGAACTTGGATATAGAAGGAAGTTCTTTTGTGCCCACTGGTTAAAGAGAATGAAAGAAGCAAAGAAGAGTATAGAATCACAGTGCTTTTAGAGGAAAAAGATCTTTTTATTTGCTATAAGAAGGAAAATTATATACAAGATAGTAAAATAATATGCTGTTAGACTGCAGAATACTAGTTAATAAAATTATATATTTTCACGCACTGTTGTTATTAGACTTCGAGATAACACCTGCTTGCTACTTCCTTGGTATTAAACTGTCCATGGGACACTGATCTCAGCCCCTGAAATAGGGAGGGAACAGCATGCTGGTTCTGCCATTCTTTGCTTCCCCCTGGGAATGACAACCTGAAGGGAGGAGGGCTGCTGTGTTCACAGTGTCTTTGAGTCTGTCATTTCCCAGAACTGTAGGAGCTGTAACAAATAATCAGAATGTGGGAGCTAAAAGCACAGATATACAGAACAAGATCTGTTTGTGTTGTGTACCAATTTATATTGCTATTCACTAAGCAAGAAAAAAAAAAAAAGTGAAGCCTGCGGGCAGCATATGAAAAGCATAAAGCAGAGTTACTACAGCACATGAATTACTGCTTTATGCCTGTTTTCTTTGGAGTAAATAAGACAGCAGCTTCATGAATTCAGGAGTTTAGCAGGTGGAACAGAGAACTTAATTTGTTCAGTTGTTTTAGTTACAATAAGCTAGTTGAAATACCAGTAATAAACAAAATTTACAGGTAGACTGAAATAAAAACAAAGTTAAAAGTTGAAGTATGGTATTTTTATTACGTAGCCATCCAAATAAGAACTTAGTATCTAAATTTCTGCATCTCTAGACATTAACTGAAGTAGAGTGCTAGTTGCAGTTGTAATACCTGTTTCTCAAAAATAGTCTGCAGGACTGCAGAACTCTTCTTCTGTTAGTGATGAGTGGAAGCTGCTCCAAATGTAGCTCAGACGTTAGCACGCAATTTTTACTGCTCTTTCACAAAACATGCTTGTAAACTTTCACGTATCTTGTCCAGATTTAAGAAATTTACTGATTGTTCCCTTCCTCTCTATTACTATTCTAGAATATCACCTGCTAGTGATTTTTTCAAGCGCAAGAGTGGCAGAAGCAATGTCCTTACTATCACTTTGGTTTACACACTCATGTTGTAAGCATGAGTGGAAACAAACAACTTTTGGAGGCTACATTTTTCTTTGTTGTTTGTCAAAAGTAATAGTAGCTCATTATAGCCCTGCAAATATTAGAAATCCTTCATGGGAAGCATAACTGTAGTGCTCTGAGACTTAGTTTGTTTACCACGTCTTTTTAAGAAAAGGTGTTGTATCTGAATTTTAAATTTAACTCTGTAATTGTAGCAGAATGTTCCAAAATGTTTTTTGTTGTTTTGTTTTGTTTTTTCTTAAATTCACTCTCTCTCTAAATGTGTTCTGCCTATTATGGAAGAAGATTCACTACCTTTAGTTCTTAAAAGAAAGACAGGAGAACCTGTCCTCTGGAAAGAGTCCTCTGGACTTGTTCTAACAGGTCCACATCTTTCTTGTGCTGGGGGCCCCAAACATGGATGCAGTACTCCACGTGTGGCCTCACAAAGCAGAGGGGCACAATCATCTCCCTCCATCTGCTGGTCACTCCTCTGTTGATGCAGCCCAGGATGCAGTTGGCTTTCTGGGCTGAAAGCATGCAGTGCTGGCTCATGTTGAACTTTTCATCCACCAGAATCCCCAGGTTTCTCTCTGCAGGGCTGCTCTCAGTGAGTTCTTCTCCCAGTCTGTACTCATGTCTGGGATTGCTCTGACCTAGGTGTAGCACCTTGTACTTGGACTTGTTGAATCTCATGTGGTTCACACGGGTCCACTTCTCTAGATAGTTCAGGTCTCTTTAATTGGCATCCCTTCCTTCTGTTGTATCAACTGCATCACTCCACTTGATGTCATATTTAAATTTGATGAGTGTGTACTCAATCCCATTGTCTGTGTCATTGAGAAAGATATTGAAAGGCATTGGTCCCAAGACAGACCCCTGAGGGACACTGCTCATCATCCATCTCCACCTGGACATAGAACCATTGACCACCACTCTCTGGGTGTGGCCATTGAAGTAATTCCTTATCCACCATATGGTCCACCCTTCATATGTGGAATTGTATTAAAGGCCTTACAGAAGTCCAAGTAGATGACATCAGTCGGTCTTCCCTTCTCAACTGATGCAGTCACTCCACCACAGGCGGCCACCAGATTGGTCATGCACAATTTGTCTTTGGTGAAGCCATGCTGGCTGTCCCATATCCCCTCCTTGTCCTGTATGTGCCTTGACATTGCCTCCAGGAGGATCTATTCCATCATCTTGCTAGGCACAGAGGTGAGGCTCACCGGTCTATAGTTCCCTGGGTCCTCCTTTCTATTCTTTTTAAAAATGGGAATATTTCTCTTTTTCCAGTCACTGGGGACTTTGCCTCACTGCCATGATTTTTCTAATGCAATGGAGGGTGGTTTGATGACTACATCAACCAATTCCCTCAGGACCCTGGGATGCATGTCATCAGGCCCCATAGACTTGTCATTGTTAAGGTGTGTCAGGAGATCCCAAACTTGCTCTTCATTTACAGTGGGAGGGACTTTGATCTCCCAGCCCCTGCATGGAGGTTTAAGGGCTCAAGAGATGTGGGAAGCCTGACCAGTAGTAAAGGCCAAGACAAAGAAGTTGTTAAGTACCTCAGCCTTCTCCACATCTGTTGTTACCAGTTCTCCATCTTCATTTATCAGAGGAAATATGCTCTGCTTAGTGATGACACTCATTTCTTGAGGCTGTACATTTTACTGAAGGTTATATCTAGGGTTTCCTAAATTATAACCTGGGCTTTCCCAGCTGACTGTCTGGGGCATTGAGCTTTCTCTTCGATATTATGTTGTACACTTAGAAAGCCTTTCTGCCACTCAGGAGTCTCTTTAAATGTCTCTTTTGGTCTCTTTTAGTTATTGACTGGAAGTACCGGAACCATCTTGTTAAATCATCTTGTTAAAACTACTTTCTGTTATTAGTAATGTTATCAGATCCCACCCCCTATATTATACATGTTTTTCATAACAAGTCAATTAGATAAATCCCTGGAACACAGAAGAATGTGTAAAAATTGAATATGGATATAGCATGATTATTAACATATGTTTGGCAGTTTGTGGTATGAAAAGCCTGAAACACATCTAATTCCAGGAACATTGTTTTTTTCACTACATTTTTTATGTATGCTTTATGTTATTCATCAAATCAGTCTATTTAAATGCTTTTTAGACTTCTCTCAAAATGAGTGCCTGAAACAGTTTTCCCTTTTCATCTTGTGAATAATACGGCATATATTTTCCCTATTTTTTCTCATTTTTTTTATAATATAGCCAATTCTTTCCATGAATTCCCTTCAGTGATTTCATACTCTGTCTGCATGCATTTGATAATGTTAAAACAGTGTCTTGCTTAGACCAGACAATGTTGCCCAAGTGTGTATGAGGAGGGAGTTTCACTACAGGGAGTATGCAAAATTTATGACGTATTTTAAATTCAGGTTAGCATAATGTCCTTGCCACTATTTGGGTAATGAGAGTGCATTGTCCCTTTGAACTTTTGTGCCTTTATGTGTTTATGACTGTAGCCACGGGTATCTCTAGATTTGCACAAGTAAATCTATATGCATATGAGAATTTATATAAAAGGAGATGGTCTCCAGACAATGGTAACTTGTCTGGAAGGAATACTGCAGCATGATCCTTTTTGATGCACCTTTTGAAATGATTTGTTATATGAGATCTCTTTAATGTGAGAAGGTGAATAAAAGTAATCTCTGTTTTTCTGTAAGCTAGAAATTTTAATGAAAAGGCATTTGGAAAATGACTCACGATCAGTTCCTTTGATTCTTGGAATAAGGAGTGGGAAAGATATTTCACTTGATTAATAGGAATAGGAATAAAAATCAATAGCCATGTTTTCTGGAAAAAAATGGATCTGCAGATTAAAAGAAAAAAAGAAAAAAAAGGATGCTTACTGCATCTACTGGTGGAAATTAAACTTTGAACCTGAACATTTATTGGCATATGCAATGATGAAAACAAAGCCTCTAGCAAGATGCAGAAGATTGAAATGCACTCCAGCATTTCAGAAGCAGCAGCTAAAGATTTGGAATCAGCTTTCAACTTAGCTGAAAGAGCATAATGAGTTTCAGAAAGTGGCAGCTGGTAAATACATGCTGCTATCTCAGTTGTACTAGAACAGACCCACTATAGTAGTTTTTAATGGAACGCTACTCCCATACTGCGTTACAAAAATAGCTGGAATGCTTTGGTAGTCAGCATAGACTCTATAAAGCAAACCTAAGCTCCACAACCAATACTGGGATTTTACTTGCAGCTTGTTAAGATCCTGTGCATTGCAACAATTGTTAAGACAATGGTGATCATCATGCTTTGTTTAAACTACAGATATGCAATAGATATTTGTAACTTATAACATAGATCCTGCTAACTCATAATTTCAAGACTTATTTTGTATCTGTCCAGTTATTTCTAAAGTGTTGTATCTAGCATAGCTCTTGCATAAATGAATAGCTGTAATGAATCTGTTGTATCACACTTGAATCATGTCCACAAAAACGTGTGCATTTTGGAACATGCTATACTATTTAACAGAATATTTTCTCCCATCACCTTAAGAAACAGTCATTCTGATTTCTGCTAACATCAGACAATCTCAAAATTTCTTTTTATCTTTTTTCTCTTTCCTCTTTACTCATTCTTCTTTGATGTTTTATTGTATGTGAACCTCTGATATTTGTAACTTAATCCAATTTCATATACACTTTTATAAAATCTAAATAGCATTTACAGTGGTGTTGCTCTTGAATGACACAGAAATAACAGATCAAAGCTTCTTTTCTTTTTAATCATCCATTCCCTATGGCATGGACTATGTTTTCATAGTTTCTTGCAAAGCCCTGTGTCGAGTAGCAAGGCTGCTTGAAAGAGATACTGCACCAATTTATTTTCTGGAAAACCTGAAATTACAAGCAGCCCCCCCAAAAAAATATCAGGCATACCAGATAATTAATCTGTGCCACTAAGCATTTTTTCACCCACAGATCCAATAATACCTTAACAAAATCTTCAAATATTTGGAGATTTGGAAGTAATGAGAGTTTTGTTTTGTTTGGGTTAGGGATTTCACTTCTGTATGTTTAAGGATTTCTGTGCTGTGTCTTTGAATGTAACAGTCTTGATGAATTGAGAGGATTTCTGGCCACAATTTAATGATCAAAGTAGATCAACATTTAGCATGCTAAGCACACAGCTGGTTTAATCTCACTGAACAAAAATCTCAACTCTTGTTCTGATTAGTACTTCACCTTAATCTGTGGCCTGATGGCTAACTCCATTGTTCAAAATCATGTTCAAGTATAAGATATGTGTAACACCAGCAAGACCTTGCTAACAAAAAAAAATAAAGAAAAATGAGTAGAAGAGTGGAAATCATCTAAAGGCCAAATTAGATCTTTCCTCCGATGAAGCTAACATTTTACCCACAGAATATTTTACCAACATACAGTTGATTCATTATTAAAGTAGAGCAACTTATTCACATATACTTCACTGAAAAGTGCACAGGTAATTATCTGTTTATATGGAGCATCCCAATGTCAGTGCCTAATTTTCTTTGGACTAGCGTACAGATTTCTTATTCTACAGTAACATTTGGTCAAAAGACAGACAATTCAGTCACCCATTATGTCAGATCACTTGGCGTATAATGTGGCTCTGTAGGCTGACTGTTAGGAGCATTGTATATAGATTCCAGTGAACACAAGAAAAGTAATAAGCAATTCCAAATTTTATATTACTACTGCTATCAAGACTTCATTTTTATTCAAATAGTACAACTAAGTATATGCACTAATGCTTAGAGAAAGAGAAAAAAGGATTGATTATTTCTTGAAGGTCATGCTAACTTTGCTAGTCCTTTTATTATATGCCTTATCATCAGGAATTTACATATTTTAAGGGCAAACACACACATAAACAGACAACAACAACAATAACAAAACCCTGTCAATTCAATCTATTAAAGGATTCTTTTTCTGTCTATCAAACTTAGCAATTTTTATTCTGAGTTATGACTGAAGAATTAGAATAGCTCCTCATCCTTGCCAGCCACTGAATACTGGCAGTGCTTTCTTGCAGACAAAATCTGGAATAAATAAGTTAAGGACAATCAAAGCAAATTTTAAAAGAATTTATCTCCTATTTTTAGATATTCTTTTAGATTTATTTTTCAGACTAATTGCAGTGCAACACTAATGGCAATAACATCTTACTGAAATCCAAACTAATTCTAGTTCATATCTTCTGTATTGGGACTGATTATCAGTGACGTTTCACTGAAGTAGGGTGGCAAGCATCTATTAGCTACTTTTCTATTCCTAATACCTCTGTATCTTATCAATAAAAATAGTGGCATTTTCAAGTGGTCATTTTCCATGTTCATAGGTATCCCCATTCTTCTAATGTCTCCTCCATTTTAAGGTGTGCTTTGATTCATAAAATATGTTGGTCTTAATCAAAATTAATGTTTTTCAAATACCAGGCACATGGTACTAGGTTTGATCTGTTTGTAAAATAAAGAAGCAATAAGTAAGAATAAGTAAGAAGTAAGACTCAGTATTCATCTCAGGGCAGGAACACCCTCATAGACACAATCTCCAAATGCAGCCTATACATGCCCTGATTACCCTGTTCCCTGCAAGTCTGGAAATCCTACCAAGGTAAATGGATGGACATGGAGAGGAGGAGAGCCATAGTAATTGTGACAGATTTTCTAATAGGAGAAAGAGAAGGGCCAGAAAGCACTCTCCATCTGCAGTCAGGCTTCCTGGTACTTGCATGCCCTGGGACTGGTACTTTACATTCTAGAATGTGTCCCCCAATAGAGACTATGTTCCTTTAAGTACATTTCATTTTAACTTTAAGAATTCTTATGTAAAACCTTAATCACAGTGCGAAAACAAAAATTTCATGAGACCAACCTTACAACCTAGCCAAATATATATGCGCTACATCCTAAGAACTTCCTTCATTTCCCACTTGATTGATTTATAAATAGTCAATAATACTGAAGTACCTGATTTGTTTGTTATTATTTTTGTGTATTTTTTTTTTTTTAAAGGATGTGTGACCTCTGAACTTCTGTGTGAATGTGATTTAACTGCAGGCTAATATTCATGAATAGTCACTTATAGCAAATAGAAAAGTCTTTTCATTCATGATCATCCTCATTTCCTTCTGTATTCAGATTTTAAATTACCGAACCAAATTATTGTTATGAATTAGAAATCAAAGTAAGCCAAGACTTACCCAAGTTCAGTGCATATCTGTTCAAAAGAAATAATGGAACTAACATTTCTCTGTTAGATAACTCTAAACATTAAGCATGAGAAGTTAAATGAGAAATATTTATAAGTTCAGGAGCATTCAAAATATTTACCGTATAGACTGTAAGTATTCAAGTGTAGTCAAGTATTTAAATAGTAACCTTGTAAAGAAAAAAAAAAAAAAGAAAAAAAGAAACAAACAAACAAAAAACCACAACCAAAAATACTCCTTTATACATAGCTTCAATACTAAATACAAGTGTTTTTAATTATTTTAGCTCTTTCTTATGCCATTTTTCCTTGATTCACTTTTAAGACCATACTTTAATATTTTTCTTTCTCCCTTCCTTGTTTTTTGACAGACTAATTCTTAATTAATTCTTAGTTCTGAGTACTTTCAGAAGACTTATTGCTTCCACTGATCATTTTTTTCAAGCTAATAAAATTCATTTTGGAAAGCTGCTTTTTTCTGTTCACATCACTCTTCAAATCTTTTTAAGACACTTCAGAAGATGATTGGCAAGGATTTAAAGACTTGGTCTTTAGGTTAGGGAGAGAGGATGAGAGATTAGCAGGTGGAGATAAGGAAATGATACATCAGCAGTACTGTGACTGCAGAATTTGAAAGCTGCTTTGGAAGGTAACATAGTGCTATTTTTAGGAGATGATGGAGAATCGAAATCACTCAGTGTCTACAATAGCTGAAGGGCTTATGGCAGCCAACAAATAATATTGCAAGAAGAATCATTGTTGAGCTTAGTTACTTTGTTCTAAATTTGAGCTGTTTTCATTGAAGCTAATATGCTAGTATAAGTTGGGGTTGGTAAAATTAAGGTTAAAACACTGTGGAAGGATTCTAGGAAGTACAGAGGTAGTGCATAAAAATGTGAAATAGCAGAAATTGTTGAATATCTTTAAGCAGTAGGAAAAAGTGGACAGTACTTTAGAGTTCTGGCTTTATTAAAGTGTAACTTTCTTGAATTAGTGGAATAATTAACAGTTAATTTGCCATATAAGCAATTTTATTTTTTTTTATTAATTTTAATAGGTTTTCTTATGTTTTAAAAATGAAGCTTTTTGAAAATATATGGCAAGTTGTAGGTCAAAAAAGGATCAAAATTGCTATGAATATCTGAGAGTGTCCTGGACCACAGGGGAAAAAAGCACTGATATTGCTTTCATTCAATAGAATTTCATAACAGTTTCATAGAAAATGCCACAAGACTTCTAGGGTACTTTAAACCCACATTTCCTTTGACCATCACACTTATCACATACCATTTATAGAAATATGTCCTAATCTAAAGTGTTTTTGAAATTGGACTAACCCCTTAAACAAAACCCTTGAGTTTTACTTTGGGATGCACTAAGTAAAACCTTTTCATATGCCCTTAGAAGTAGGTTCTTTTTTTACTCCCTGACGTGATATTATTCACGTAAAATTGTTAAAAAGCATGCACAGTCCAAGAACTGGCATCATCCTTAGAGGATTCAGCCATGGACAGCTGATGAATTTAAGTATCCACTCTAATTTAAATACATGTACCAATTTAATTCAAAATTTGTGACAACAGTAGATTAAAAAAAATAAAAATTGGATGTTTGTAGTGCTGTATTTTTAACAGTTGAAAACTAGCATGTAAAGAAGATTTTGAAAATACTGTAATACCGAGTTCTTCATCTAGGATTAACCACTTCAGATCCCAAGTCAAACAGTTGTACGTGAAAATTATTTTTACTGTGTGGCTGTTCAGCTATCAAAAAGAGTTGATAGTCTCACTCTGCTTCCCACAGGGCATATGCTGCATGTAATTTAATAATCATAATTGCTGGCATGTTTCATGGTGTTTTAACTGAGGCTACCAACTTGCCAACCTGCTAATCTTCTGGACTAGAACAGCTAATACATGGCTGTGTGAGCAACTTATTTTGGGCTGGGTGAGTACGGGGGAAAAAAAAGAAAAAAAAAAGTGAAGAAAAATAAAACAATGACTTTAAAAAATCTGATTTTAAAAGGCCACCTTCTTCAGGCTAAATTGTAATATGCTTCATATTTTACAGCTAACCAGTGTAAATTACTAACTGAAATATTTTGTTTGCAAAACATAAAATGATAAATTACATTTGTTAATGATTTTTTTCCCCTCACTTGTTTTTGGTTTAAACAATGTACTGAGTTTGATTTTTTTTTATTATTATTATTATTTTATTTATTTATTTTCAATGAGAAAACAGACAAAGCTAAGACCCATGATTTTAGAAAGAGAAAGATGTTTTGACACAAAAGTTTATTGGTTCTAAGTGGTCAGACTCGCACTGAGTTACAACATGTGCATAGCTGTACTTGATTTGTATTTATTTGTGAACAAGATGTACACAAATTATCAAAATTAGTAGTGAGTCTAGCAGTTATCATTCGCATTTATGTTTATTAAGGTAATTTCCAGGTGAAATGATTAGTTATTCTTTATGCTAAAGTATATTTCAGACCATATGACATATTGAATTATACCACATTTCAGAAGAAAATGTTTTACTACTGTGAAAAAACACGGCTGTCCTCATCCCGTGGTCACACAGCAGTGTTGCTGTCATTTAATAACATCATGCTTTTCACACTATGTAACAAAGGACAGGCCTTGTTAATCTGCCAAAGAACTAACCATCTTCCTATCAACTCTCATGGGAGCTTGATTGGCTTTCAAGGAGCAGGGACTAAATTTTGTTCTCAAAAAATACCTGTAGGATGTTAGTAGGGTGTTTTGGAACAGTGTTTGTACTCAGAACAATAAAACTGTGGGAGACAATGATAATATATGGTGTTTACATGTCCAGGCAATGTCAGTGAGGTCTGCCAGGCCTCGCTGTGAGGCGAGGCTGGGGCTGCCCCATGCCAGCTCTGTGGGCTCCTCGGGGAGAGCGGAGCTCAGCAAGGGCCAAATGCTGCCCAGCAGTGAGGAAAGGTGTGCAAGAAGCAGCCCTGCGAGCAGCCAGGGAAGGAGTTGCTGCAGATGCCCAGCAGAGCTTGCCCTGCAGCCCCTGGAGAGCCCAGGCTGGAGCAGACATACACACTGCAGCCCACAGACGACCCCACACTAGAACAGGTGGATACTTACCAAGGAAACAGCAGCCTGTAGAGAACCCGAACTGGAGCAGATTTTTCCTGAAGGTTTGCAAGTCATGGGAGATCCCATGACAAAGCAAGGGAAAAGTGCAGGGGGAAGCAGTGGTAGAGAAAAAACAGTTTCTGCTCAGGTGAAATGTCATTTGAGTACTTTCAAAGAACCTTGTAACTCTTTTGGCATTAAACTCTGTTGTGTTTCTGCAAGAAATCATAACTTTCTAGCATGATGCGAATACATTTCTCTAGGTTTTCTGCACCCTTAACAGAAACAATAGAGTTCAGAAAATTGCAGGTTCCTCCCTGATCTTTCTAGCAAATTTGCATTTGAATGCCATAGAAAGAGAAAAAAACTATACATTTGAATTCCTATGGGACATATTGTCTCATTTTTGCAACAAAGCAAATTTGGGTTTTAATGGGTAGAAGGATGAGAACATAGAATGTCTTATCCTCTGAATGATTTATTTATTTATTTGGGGGAAAAAGTGTTAGGGGGGCTATTTCAGATCATAACAGCTACATGACTTTACCTAATGTAACAAAGCTGCATCTACAGTCTTAAATGCAAAGAGGAAGACAGAATGTCAGATACCTAGTCCTGTAAGACCATCATTCTGTGGTTTAGGTGATGGTAGAATAAAAGTCATGATCATAAGAATAATTGATCTGAATACTGCTGTTAGAAACTTAAGTTAGCAAATCCCTTGAAGATTTTAAAGACCCAAGCAGCCTGTTCTAAATTCAGTGTTAACCCTCCTTTGCAGAGCAGGCAGGACCAGAGAACTCCCAAGGCTGCTTGCAGCCTGAGTGATGTGGTAAGATCTGTCTGAGAAATGGTGTAGTATCTTTATATCTTCTTTATATCATTACTGGCATAATAGTCTTCTCGCTGTTAGAAACATAATAGTCCTGTATTTCCAAGAATAATGTCTGAAACCTCACTTCATGTGATGTAGGCAAAATAAATAAATAAATAAATTAATTAATTAATTAAATAAATAAATAAAAGTGTGTTTTTTCTTGGAAAGATGATTGGGAAGGCAGAAATCAAACTGAAGACATATGACAGAACAATATACATATATATATATATAATTTTTTCCCCCTAGAAAGAATGAAGGATACAATATTCATACTGTTTTGTAGATGAGTTTATTTCAACCAAGCAGGAAAAAAAAAAAAAAAAAGCCCATAATGAGTAGATCCTACTCATTGGAGAAAAGTATCACTGGATCACTGTCTCTCATGTATACAGATGCTTTGAAATCACTGTAAACAATAAAAATACTCTAAAAATGTGTTTCTGTATCCCATATTTACTTCAGTGAGTGTCATGTGCATGCTTAAAAAAGCAGAATTTGAACCAAACATGAGTCTGTTATATCCTAAAAGAGTAGTTAGTATAAGTTGCATGAAACTTCAGAAGCTGAAGATTAGAAAAAGCAGTAAACTGACATTATACTTACAAAAAAAAAAGAAAAGAAAAGAAAAGAAAAGAAAAGAAAAGAAAAGAAAAGAAAAGAAAAGAAAAGAAAAGAAAAGAAAAGAAAAGAAAAGAAAAGAAAAGAAAAGAAAAGAAAAGAAAAGAAAAGAAAAAGTTGGAACAGTGATAAGGACTGATTTCTAGCTGAAGTATTACTGAGCTTTGATACAAGAAACAGTTCAATAAGGAAAATTTGGGAGTGTTGCCTTCATTTGTTCTTAAAAAATAATCATTGGAAATAACATATCTAAAGTGCAACACTCAATAAGGTAGTTTATTTTCCAGCATCTGTTAACAAAATTATTTTTCATTATGAAACTGCAATGATGCTTTGCTGTTGTAGGAATTCATCTATAGTGAGATATGATGTTATAAATCCTATTGATGAAGTTATAGAATTTTGGGAATATTTTTCAAGGTTGGAGAAGGAAGTGGTTTAATATCCTAATATACATAATGATAGGGATGAGAGGAAACCTCTTGCTTCCTCTAAAGTTTGGTGCATTTATAAAAATATTTTTATAAATGGGAATTACTTTTTCTTGTGCAGGTTGGAAAGCATGTACTATGATCCCTACTAGGTTAGAAATATATTCAGAAACAGCCAGCAAGTAGTGGTGCTATCCAGAGCCACAAAAAATGGTGAGTAAGGGGAATGCCCTTCAAAACAGGGATGAATGAACCTGCCTTAATTGAACAGGCAGAAGTATTGTTTGGAAGACAGGAAAGGACCTTAAATGCTAAGGATTCCAGTGGCTGCCTCACATGTATTGTGAATTCAGCTATGGGGTTTGTTTTTTGTTGTTGTTGTTTTTCTGCTTTAGAATTTGTGAAGCCTCAGTATTGAAGTAAGCTTTGCACTATGCTGCATGCTTAATATTTTTCCATCTGGTCAGTACAACATTAAATCTATGATAGTCAAAACGATTCTTTGACATGTACTGGCATTTCAGTATTTCTGTGTTACAGAGTCTTTCCTTTCAATTTATTTTATAGCAGTGTTCTAGTTTGCTTTTTAAATTTGACGCTGGACCACAGCCACAGGTCAGCATACTTTGGCTGGCAAATGGTTTTTAAATAGCATTAAATCTGAAGATTAACATCAGGAATGACTCTACACAGGGCTAATTCCTCCATCTTGTCAGCTGTAAATAAGATCTGATATTTGAAAAGCTGCAATTTATGTTAATGATAGTGCCAAAAGCATTTGTATGGTGCTCTTTATATGAGTTCATGCAAACGGTTGATTGATGCTGAAGTCTGCATTAACATGGAGCACATCCTCAGGTAATTTATGAGAAAATGACAAGATATGAAATATTAAGTGAAGCAATGATCAGTGTGTAATATCATTGCCTCATATCAGTACTCATTTTCAGAACAGTATTCACTATTGCTTCAGTGCAGGAAAAAAGCATAAAAGCATACCACACACACACACACAAAAAAAAAAATCATGATACATAAGATAGTGCTTAGAGATTTGATGACGTATAATATCATGCAATATATTTTCCCATAACCGTGGTGGGTTTGAGGGGAATTTTTTTAAGATGCTGTTATAGAAGTATCAGTCAAGTAATTAAAAACAAGTAGAAAAGACATGATGGGAAAAAGCAAATATTTTTGGAATCAGAATTACAGAATTGTTGAGGTTTAAAGGGACCTATCAAGGTCATCTGGTCCATCCCCCAGTTTCAAGCAGGGCCACCTAGGTTGCCCAGGACTGTCCAGGTGGCTTTTGAAGATCTCCAAAAAGGGAGACTACACAACCTCTTCAGGAAACCTGTATGAATTCTTGGTCACCTGCACAGTAAAAAAGTGTTCAGATGGGACTTCCAGTGTTTCAGTTTGTGCCTATTGCCTCTTGCCCTGTCACTGGGCACTACTGAAAAGAGCTAGGTTTTGTTCTCTTTGCACCCTCCCCTTCAGATATTCATTCACATTCATGAGATTCCCCCTTTAGGTCTTTCTGTATGGCAACACTATCTCCTGGTGAATCAGTCATTTCTCCCAGTTTTTTATTGTCAGCAAACTGGCTGAGGTTACACTCTGCCACGTCATCCAGATCAGTAATGAAGATGCTGAACAGGACTGGACTCAGTATTTACCCGTGTGGCACTCCACCAGTTACTGGCTAGAGTTCATCCCACTGATCACCACTCTCCAAACCTGTTTATTGAGCTGGTTTACAATCCACCTCACTGTGTGCTCATCCAGCACATGCTTCGACAGGATCATATGGGAGACAGCATCAGAAGCCTTTCTGAAATCTAGTTAGACAGTATCTGTCATTCTGCCCTCATCTACCATCTACTAAGCCAGACATTTCATCCTGAAAGTTTATCAATTTGGTCATATTCTTTAAAATATTCTCTTTGATAGAAACAGAGTTACTTGCTACAAAAAGTTTAATCGAATTCAAGAAGGACATATACATGTACACTTGAGCAAACACTCTACTTACTTTCCAAGGAAGGAGTATTAAAGTTTGTGATAAAATTGTGTTTTTACATCTACCCTAGCTTAATGACTGTGCCACCAAATGCACGTGCAGAATGCATCTATCAGTTAAGTTATAGCAGTGCAACTGAGAACATGATCTCACTGAGATGAAGTTAACTGTTTCAGACCAGGTCCATGTGTTTTGGATTTCTGGCTAAACCATAAGACTCTAGGTTTTCTAATTTCACAATTACATGTCATCTGTAAATATGTCATCATCTAGATCTGTTGTCTTCTCTCTGTAGTGATATTTGATAGTTCAAGTTTCATGTTCCAAAAACTTTAAATTAGTATGCACATTTTTCATGTGGACAGGTCTGTATATTTTCCTCTCATAAATATATTTTTCTTAAGCTTCTTTCTGTGTGTTATTTGTGGATAGCATGATTAGTCAAACAATGCTACAGTGTAAAATATTCTAAGTCTGTTTCTGTACTCTAAATTAAAACAGTGGTTTTAAAAGCTGGAGTATTATGTTTTTGTCCAAATACAAAATGTAGGATTATTATTATTAAGGATTAGTCAAATGTGTGATTTTAGTATCCAGACACATATTAAATAATAGCAAATAACATTTGTTCAAAAATAAATACAAAGCTGAAGAATATATGTGGCACAACAGCCACATAAATGATTTTGATACTTTATTGCAGAAGAGCATTAGTCAGGAAATCATTCACAGTCTTTAGTCAGCCCTAAAGCCTTACAAAACTAATCATTTTCTCAATTAATTTTCATATTTAATGAATTACTTCTACCATCATTATGAATTTTGGAGAAAAAATAATCTTCCAATGAACCATCCCCTTACATTAAACCCGTTCAGTAAAATTTTGGTTCTAATGTTATAACTAGAGGTTGTAATTAGAGGCTGCATTTCCCACTTCCATATGGTCAACTTACTAAATAAATCAATCGTAATTATAAAATAGATTTGTACAAGTATTTACTTCTCTATGTTCTAAGAGCATGGAAGACTACTCCAAAGGCTTTCTTGTTTAGCATAGGTTTGTTCTTATTGATTCCAAATATTATCAAAGTTTACTACTTCATTTTCAAACTAGTTTAAGAATTGAATGTGATGATTATGCTATGGAGCCACTTCTTTTTTTTTTTCCTTCTTCCAGTTTTTCAGTATTCTTGGTTTTACTCAGGAGTAATTCAAAGACTAGTACAGGAGGAAGTGATAATTGCACAGTCAATATTCAAGCATGTAGAGTCTAGGTGAATGGGTACCTGGCATTGTGATAGCAGTGGAAGGGGATAGACTTTCCCTCTCAGCCCTGCTTATCTCTGGATCATCGCTGGGCTGCTTGCACAACTGGCTGCATGTAGGATTGACTGAGGAGGCTTCAAGTACTATGCAAAATGTGCTTTGTCACCCCCTAAGTGACTTGCAGTGAATAGTTATGGAAACATACAGCTGAAGTAGTGTGTCCCAAGTATTGGCTAAATTTGTCTATACGTGCAAATAAATAATTCTGCATTCACAGGAATCAAACATTCAAGTAGTAATTAGATTAGGGCACCGGGGTGGCTGCTGATTATTTTCAGGCAGATACTTTTCACATATTTATATGAATACAAATATTCACCAAACATTATATCAGTCCTCAGAGCAATGTTTTTGCAGCTTTTTTGTTTATTTTTTTTCTCATAGTGCTGTATTTCTTTATATTCTTTTCTACCTAAATATGTTATATTGAAAACAGAGATTCTATTAACTCTGTTGAATTGGTCTTCCTTTCAGGAAGAAAAAATCTGTGAAAGTATATGCATTTCAATTTTTCAGTTATTTTATTCCTTACTTTATTTGAAAAAGCTCAAGGTAACTACACACTAATTATGAAAACAGTACTGTTGCATTTTCCTATAATATCTTGATTTAAATCAGAAGATTGTATATCGAACTTTATTCAGTTATTATAGAAGTACAATATGCCGGGTGTTGGGGGTTAAAAACACAAGGTATCAGTGTTTCAAAATAGCTTTGACTTAATTCTTTGTACAGATATTCTTATTACATCATATGCTGTTGTTCCCCTAGAACTACCTCATTAAAGCTAGTAAATGAATTAAGAACTTTTTAATATATGAGGTAACAACTGTTTAGCTTTTAGTTATATTTTGGGAGGGAACACTCTCAAGGCTAATTATTTTTTTTCAAAAATACCTTAATTTTCAAAACGGTAGTACTGGGATTTAAGCTGAAAAGGAGATTGGCAATGTCATGAAAGAGTATTCTTCAGAATAAAACATAAAAATGCTATAAAGTAATTGGAATTGTAGATACAAAAATAAATGTAATGTTATCCATACTATTCTCAGATCACAGCCTGGCAAATAAAAGAGATATCCCAGCAGAACAGTCTTTTGTTATTGTTTTGTTCATATTTAAATGATCAATTCCTACTGGAAAACTGTTCTGATTAATATTGCAATTATATTCTACCTTATGTTTTTTTTTGACTTAATTTGTTCTTTTTCTTTTCCTGGTATTTTGTGCCCCACCAATTACTTTTTCCTCCTCCCTAAATAATGAACTCCTTAAATACTCAGAGATTAGGTTATACTCTCATGTACTCAGAGGTGTTTCAACCTAGGAGAAGGTACAACTATGAATATAGAAAGCAATGAAACACAACAGCTTTTAACTGCAGAACACTGTATTACACAGAAGTTAAAGGAAAAAAAAAAAAAAAAAAGTAAAGTTTTCAATGAAAGAATATATAGAACTCCTGTGGAACCTTTTCTCCAAAGTATATATTGGTATTTATTTCAACTCAATATGTTGAGTTACACGATTTTATCTTTTCCATTGTGTTTTCAACTTAGTACAAGGAATTCTTGAAACATCATATACGAAACATCTTGATTATTTTGCATTTCAATTCATAGTCCAAACTTACCTTATTTGTGATAGTGACATCGAAGTGACAAGTTATATAAAAATAAGACAGAAGAAAACTAGAAGTGACTGCAGATAACGAGTAGCACAACTCCTGATTAGGTGATCTACTACCAACAAATTACATTAGTTTTGCATATTTCATGTTGTGGCTCTGCTGAGTAATACTCGTGAATGATTACTAATAGTAGACTTTGATTCAAACGCTTGGAGGTTAGGTGGTTGCTTTGTGAACATCTGTTTAGTGACAAGGGGAGAAACTCATGTGATAATTGTTATTATTTTCTTTTTTCCTGATTGCTGCTCTTGTTGCCTGATTTCACCTGATTTTACTACTGCTGTTTCTGTTATAATTGTAATTGTAATTAATCCTTTTTTTCTTTTAATTCTACCACAATTTGCAACATCTGCCATTGCATGTAATGTAATTACACAATTTTTCCTTCATGTTGCTCTTTCCTACTTAGAAGAGACAGCAAACAAAACCTGGGAGTCTTTCAACATCAAAAAAATCATTACGAGAGCAGTTTTTCCACCTGAATTGCCATATTTATGTTCTTCAAACACTGCTCACACACTTATTTTCCTTTCAGCATTTGAGAGCTAGCATAGTTAATGACGACACTAGGTTCTTCAAAAAATATTATAGGGAAGCTGAAAACATGCTTATCTGTGATAAGCATGCCAAAGGAATTGCTAAGTAGATTCCAAATTTTCTTGAGGACACTCAAAGCTGGACATGACAGTATCCTACTGCCTCATAGTTTAAGAATTCTTGTGAAAATTGAAGTCCAAATTTAGTAAGAGTCCCCACTTAAAGTTAAGGCTGCCAAAGTCTCTTAGAGATTCTAACATTTTATGTGAAGTCACAGAGATGAAAAGGACTTTCCTGAGTGGTCTGGGTATCTGGAGGTGGGACAGACAGGAGTGAGCAACATCAGGAGAAGAGAGTGATTGACCCATCAAAGCATATTTGCTAGTATGGATGAGTCTCTGTTCATAACATAAATTCCAAGGCAGATCAGCAATTTGTCCAGCCTGTGGTCCTTTAATTTTTGGAAGATCGTTGAGAACTATAGCTGGAGTGCACAAATACGGACACCTGAAACTGTAGATCATTCTGTAAAAATTGGCCTTAACATTCATAGATCCATTGGTTCCACATGTACAAAATATAGTAGTACTTGTATGTAAATAGACCGTGGAGTTTTTACTCTTATTCACATCAAAATGATATATATAGAGATATATATATATATACACCATGTCTGGACTTAGCACACTGAATTAAATGTCAAAGATGGTTTTCTTCTGATGTCATCTTTTGTTATTTTGGCACTGATGTGTGATTAGTATGTTATGATGAGGCTACTTCCCTACTCTTCTTTATGTTTTCTTTAATAGAAGTTAAGCAAATTCAATTGATGTACTCATTATAAAAATGCTTCAAAATCAGTGATTATATTTTTACCTGTGGTTCAATCCCCATAGCTTTACCTTCCAGCTTTTATATACATATAATATATATATATATATATATGCAGATACCTATCACTTTATGAAATATAAAGAGAATACAGTGGGGGTTGTTGGGTAGCGTATTGTTTTCATGTCAAAACACAAGTAAATTGTCAGGAATGTAGCATATATAATTACACATTTGAAATTTATGAAGACTTTATGGTACTTTGGCATTTATCATGAAAGGCTATAATATTGATAGATAACAATACAGTGTTGGTAGAGCAGAACCTCTTCAGAAATAGATTTCTTTTGCAGGTAGATTTCTTTTTAATTCCTGTATTTTTATGAATATAAAAATCCATTCAGAGGCTGCACATGGTCAAAATGCCTTTGATAAATTAACTGTTACTTTCCTTTAGGCTTTTAAAAATATTTAGTTGTGCATATTGATTATTCATTAGGACTAGTGAGTAAGTCGTTATGACATTGGTACTTCACTGAGTATGTGGAAACATTATTAAATTCCTAGTAAAATTTAGAGTATGTGACATCTGTTTGAAGCAATACAGTTAGTCTAACGCATTTAGGATTTAGATGACTGTTGCTAGCAATAGTGCCTCTACATGTGCTGGATGCCTCAGAGATAAGTATGCTGCATGCAGCATGGCAGGGGAGCCAGTGGTGGCTGTATTTCCCAGTAAGAAAATAGCCTGTCACCACACACAGATGAGCTTATTGAACTGAGCCACCTAGAATTTTGAAAGAAAGCCAAAGTAATACTAAAGGTCTATTCAGTTGTTTAGACAGTGAAGACAGTGCTTAATCCACTTGCTTTCATCTCCCCCCTTCAATCCTTCAATGCAAAGATATAAAGCTGAGCAGAGGTACTGCTAAGAATGTTTCAACCTTTTATGCTCACTGAAAGAGTTCTTTAAAGACCTTTATGAAACTGAAAGTATTACCCAAATTAATTCCTGATGATATAACCTACTGTTTCCAATATATGCAGAGTGGATCAGTATTTCTATTATATTCAGATATTTTTTTTTCTTTTATTTACCTGCAAGTACAGAATTCTCTTCATCTAAAAGTGGTTTTGGTGAAGGGAAACAAAACAAATGAAAATAAATCTCAGCAGAATAAAACATTTAAATGTGTCACTAACATCACTAGACCTCATTTGATGGAGTTTATAATATTTTTTATAATAAATAAAACAATACAGGTATGTATTCGTGCAAGTTTTTTTTTTTTTTTTATGATTTGGCTATTCAATAAGAAGTAACAACCCACACATCTAAATCAAGGAATAAAATTAGATATCAATTCCAGAGGAGGAATGAAAGTGCAGAGAGGAGAGGTAAAGTGGATTTTTTGCTTATGTATGGTGATGAGCAGAAGCATTTTTTTAAAGTCTTTTTAAAGTTGTCTATTGGTACCTGAAGCCAACAGCATTTGCATACCATTCAGGAATTTATATACTGTTTAGTTTATTTGAGAGAGTATTTTGTTTGGTTATTTAAAGGAAAATAGAGTTTAAGTAAGGGTCATTATTTTATTTGCGATCTGTTATAATTTGCCTGTGAAAATGTTTCAGTCTTTCAGGTAAGAAAAGATACAGTTTCTTTTCTAAAGAGGTCTTCCTTTGTTTGTTATTTGAAGGATAGCTTATATCCTATCTAGCGAGTTTGAATGTATAGTGATTATAACATAAGTGCAAGAATTGGATGTCGGGGATTTCTACTTTCAACCCTGCCATTAATTCGTGGTATGAAAATGGGCACCCATCACATTTCTGTACCTCTTGTTCTTCATCTGCAAAACTTGGAATGGTGAGACTGTACGCCTTAGGAATATATTTTGGTACCCAATTAATTAAAAAAAAAAAAAAAGGGAAAAAAAGGAAAAACAATGAAAAAAAAAAAAAAGAAACAAAGAGGAAGAGGAAGAAAAGAGAAAGAGAAAAAGAGAAAACGAAAATGAAAAAGAATAGAAGAGAAAGAGAAAAGAGAGAAAAGAAAAAGGAAAATAAAAAAAAAATAAAAAAGAAAAAGAAAAAGAAAAGAGAAAGAGGAAAAGGAAAAGAAAAAAAAAAAGAAAGAAAAGAGAAAGAGGAAAAGGAAAAAAAAGAAAAAGAAGAGAGAAAGAGGAAAAGAAAAAGAAAAAAAAGGAAAAGGAAAAGGAAAAAGAAAAAAGAAAAGGAAAAGGAAAAGGAAAAGGAAAAGGAAAAGGAAAAGGAAAAGGAAAAGGAAAAGGAAAAGGAAAAGGAAAAGGAAAAGGAAAAGGAAAAGGAAAAGGAAAAGGAAAAGGAAAAAGCAAAGGAAAAGGAAAAAGAGCTGTTATTAATTTAATTAACATAATCCCAGTGGGATTTCTGTTACTTTTCTTGGATTTATTAAAGATCAAGCAAGAAATTTCCAGTGGACTTAGGTTTGATTCTCTGTCTATTGTTGCTTTCTTGCAGGAATCTCTTTGTTTGCTTTTATTTTTGTAGACATGACAACTCTGTTCAAAAGCCAGGCCACAGGAAATTCCCTGAAGCATTTCCTACCTTACAAATCCTACCTTACTTACCATCCTTCTAGGCAACAATATTCTATCAAGATATGGGGCAGTCCTTTCTTGCAACTCCTTTGTTCTCTGTTTTCAGTGAAAAGTCATATGGAGTATGCCTTCCTAAACTCATAGCTCCTGAACTGGGAAAAAGTAGACTAATAACAGAGAATTTTTAAATCCTTCTGCAATTTTTGTGATTTTGAATGTTGCCTTGGGGTGGTTCCTCTCTGATACCCTGTCTGCCTAACATATGTGTACAGAATTTTGTTGTATAATATTAAGCCACATGGAAATAAAATTCATCAAGCTGTCCTCTACTTCAATATATGTAGTAGAGCAGTTATGAAAATCCAGGACATGCAGAAACAGCTTTGGAAGAAGGTCATTTATCTTTTCTCAAAACCATGAACTAGTGGTAGAATTTTCAGGCAGAACATTTTGGAAGCTCAGTGGATCCATATTATAGCTCCTTAAACTTCATTTTTTAGATGAATATGTGAGAGAGCCTTAATCTCCATTTGGAAAGTGTTATAAGAGTGTTATTATTAAATACATTATATCTGCATATAAACCAGATTAACAGCTCAAGTGAGACCTTAAGCAATCCTGTGATTCCCATGATAGCCATGAACTAATTGAATGTATTAGAAGCACTGTCCATATGTATATTGACATCTCCCAGAACAATGAATCTTGGAGACTTCATTATCACTCTTTGTCAACAGCTATGTCTCTTCAAACAGAAGAGAAGCCCGTAACATAACAGTGGTCGTTGTGTGTGTCTGTATGCAATTTTAGTCTCACTGGATTCTTATTTTTGTTATATCCTTGCATTTATACATTCAATTTCATTGCAAGTTTTTTTTTTGTTGTTTTTTTTTTTTTTAAAGTAGAGTGTCTTCAGCTTGAATAGTATCTTTTTCAGCCTTGACAAGCTTTTGTTATCCCAAATATAGCTATTTGTTTTCATAGACAAATGGTAGATTGAGTTTAATATGACAAATTGAAGTGATATTTTTACTTCATGTGAGTTTCTTATATATTTATATTCATATATGAAAGAAATAGAAATAGTCGATGTGTTGTGGAAATTTGAGATTATGCACTGTCTTTCTGGGAATGCTACTGGAATGCTACTGTCTTATAGGTAGATAGACCTTGAGTTTATACAAAAGAAGCACAGTTTTACAAGGAGACAGTGATTCAGTCATTTAAATATCATGAATTAAAACTGTGGCAACAGTTGTATTATGTAGAGTAAAATTTCAAATCTATAACATTATCTTTTAATATAGTGCAAACCTACCTGCAGTTATGCATAAATGTCCCACTATGGCATAGAGTTGTATGATCATTTTTTATCACTTTCCACCATTTCTTCTGAAACATCTGGTGATAGCTGTTGCTACAGACAGGAGATACAGACCATAGGAGACCATTATGTGGTTTAATGAGCAGCTTCCTAAATGTATGAAGTCAAACACAGTGTTACTCAGATAGATAATGATAGGACAAGAGGGAATGGTGTTAAACTAAAAGAGGATAGGTTTAGATTAGGTTTAGACATTAGGAGGAGATTCTTCAGTGGATGAGGTTGCCCAGAGAAGCTGTGGATGCCCCATCCCCGGAGGTGTTCAAGACTAGGTTGAATGGGGCCTTGGCCAATCTGATCTAGTGGGTGGCAACCCTGCCTATGGCAGGTCCCTTCCAACCTATGATTCTGTGATTTTGTGCAGATAGCCCTATGTAAGGGATTTCAGTGTCATCAATGTCATCGTTTTAAATGTGAAGAAAATAATAGATCTTTGAAAGTACATTTGAAAGTACGCTTAGACCTATGTCATTGCAGGCTATGTACAGGTATCTCATGTTAAGTTAGGCTTATGACTGTTTTTCTGGAAGGGAAACAAGGTTTCACTGGGGTTGAAAGGCAGAGGAAATGGTGCCTGGTCCCAAACCCAAGCTGGCACGCAATAAACTTAACCTTTTCAAGCTGTTACTAAAAATATATTTGCATGTATTTGATTGTGTTACATGTCCAGAAGGGATTACCTAAAATACCAGTAAGAAAACACAGGGAATGTCAAGGGGAAACAAATGACGATATGAAACAATGTGATCTGGGCTAATTTTTACAAAATGGGAAAACAGTGCAGGTTCACACTTGAAATCTGATGACTGCATGCCAGAGAGCAGCTGAAGTTTCCAAGCTGTGTGCCAAGCTCTCTTTTTCTGAAAATTAAAATGAAGTTTATCATCAGGAATATTTTAAAGATGAGCCTATAGATATGACTCCACCAGCTGTCTCAATGAACTTCATTCAAACCACAGAATGTTGCTGCCTCACTGTAGTAACCTTGAATTTTATTGTTATAGCAAAGGTTAAAAGTTCACACAAAATTATTTCAAAATCCAAATACCAGTAGCAGTAACTACTCAGTAAAATACTAAGAGGCATAAAAGTGACACATTTGCCTTGTCATTCATTATTTTATGAGATACCCATTTTTACTGAGCACACTAAAGATTTATTTATGACTGGTATGATCTGACATGTCAAAATGTTTTGTGTTATGAGGGAAATGAAAAAGGACTGCTTTTACCATTTTTAACCTAGAAGAAAGTATGAATTTCAGTCAGAGCTTCTAATGTTTAAGGGAATCAATTCACAGTGTGCTTTTAAGTCAAAATTAAGTTAGAACAGTTAATAGACAACACAGCAAACCATCCTAAAAATAAAATTCTTCCTCTCTTCTTTGTTGTATCTTAAAGTTTGTTATAATCTATATAATAGCATTCCGTAGTAGTCTGTAAAAAAAAAAAAAAAGTATTTTATCATAGTTGATAGTTTATAAACTACCACTATCATAAATATAATTTATCATTATCTCTTAATAATAAGAGAATTTAAAAAGCATATGAGTTAGATGGAACCAAATAGAAAAAGATATTACTCTCTGAGGATTATGGGGGATGGATGAAGAGATGAAAGAGAATTTGTGGGTCAAGATTACAGGCAGGGTAGGGACAGGGGACATTACAGTGGGCATGTGCTACAGGCCACCTGATCAAGAAGACCAAGCAGATAAAGCCCTGTATAGAGAGACAGAAGCAGCCTCACATTTGCAAGGCCTGGTTCTTCAATCACCCCAGTATCTGTTGGAGGAACTGTACAGCAGGGCATAGTCAATCCAGGAGGTTCCTGAGATACATTGATGACAAATTCCTTCTGATAGAGGAACCAACAAGGAGAGGTGCAGTGCTGAACCTCATTCTCACCAACAAGGAGGGGCTGGTGGGGAATGTGAAATTCAAAGGCAGCTTTGGCTGCAGCAATCCTGAAATGGTGCAGTTTTGCATTCAGAGGGCAGCAAGGAGGCAGCACAGCAAGCTTGTTACCCTGGACTTTGGGAGGACAAACTTTGTCATTTTCTTGGTAAAGTACCATGGGACAAAGCCCTGGAGAGAAGAGGGGCCCAAGAAAGCTGGTTAATATTCAAGGATCACCTACTAAAGCTCAGGAGTGATGCATCCCAACAAAGAGGAAGTTGGGCAAAAATACCAGGAGACCTGCATGGATGAACAAAGAGCTCCTGACCAAGCTTAAACATGAAAAAGAAGGCATGCAGACATAGACATAAGGACAGATAGCCTAGTAGGAATACAGTGATATTGCCTGAGCAGGCAGGGATCAGGTTAGGAAAGCCAAAGACCAGTTAGAATTAAATTTGGCCAGTGGCAGGAGGGGAGCAAACAGAAGGAAGGGACTTGACTTACTGATTGTTCATTTATTTGGTCAACATGGATGCTGTGAAAGTTCAGTTACCATACTGGCCTAAGGTAGGCGTCATTCAGCACCCTTGTAATTCCATAGCCTAAATATGATATCCCATCTAAACTGTCCTAAATTGTCCATGCATGTTCTTGAGGCTGGAATAGCTAAGTATTTGGTTTTGCCTAATGCTATGATTTTCTTATCACACAATTCCAACAAACTTACCTCCCCATACATCTGTTTCACCTTTTTTTAGCATTTGGGAGGTAGATTAGCACCAAACCTGTGACTGCCCATATTATTTTTTTTGTAGTGCCTTTCTTTGTAGTGCCATTTATGCCTGTCTCTGGTGATTGTATATGCATTTTGATAATTGGCAATTAACTATTGGTAATTAATAACTTTGGTAATTAACTGTCAGATCTAACCATCTGACAGGTGGGGAGATTCAGATAGATTAGGTAGGTTTCAGAAACAGGAAAATATCTAAAGGTATAGAAACTTTAGTTCATGCAAATGGATAGAAATCAGAGATTTTTGAAACATCATTGTAAAATGTGACTCTTCATAGGTATATAATCAAGATATATCACAAATTAAGGCATTTCACAAAATATTTCATACTCTGTGGAAAGGAAATTATATTGAAAAGAGAGGAATTGCAGATGTATTCCAACACGTCTGATTTAGGTACAGAACCTGAAAATCTTTGGGTGATCACTTCTAGCTTTTTCCTTCCTAAGTCTCATTATTTAGAGTCTATTGTAATCTCATAGGAAAGGTCCGTTGTAGTTTGTACTGAAATGACAGCTTTAATTTTTCTTTTAGTATCTAATTAATACTATCATCTTCTCAGCTTTAATAGTCATTCTATGATGGCACCATAATTCTGGAACCTTTAGTCCACAGTGGAGCAGATGGGCTTAGGCTATTACTATAGTTTTTGTTACTGAGCTGCAGCAATTAATCAACTTTAAAATGTATGTTGTTGCTACTACAAAAGCTGTTCTTAGATTCATACAATAATTTATTTGTACAGGATGTCTGGAGGCCATCCAGTCCAGCCCCCAACTAAGATTTAATTGGTCTTCAGTGTTAAAAAACACAAACTCATGAATGTTGAATTACATAGCTGGTTTGCTAAGCTGGGCACTCTTTTCTTTTCATTGTGTTATGTGGGTCTCATGGACAGTGGAGCAAGAGCTGGTTTTCTGCTGGTAAAATGATTATCTGATCCTTCTTGAGCCTTAATGCACACTGGCATTTAGATTTTTAAGATTTTTCTGGTTTTCATTTATCCTGTGGCAGAGACTGTATCATGGACCATATCTCGTAGATAAGCACTATGCATTTTTGGGAGGGAGTAAGTTGTTAATTAGAAGATTAACTTGTAAGTTTGGAGGAAGGGAGGAGATGGGGTAGTTTTTTTTAATCCTACTTTGAGAATAAGTCTGCAGTAAGTGAGCTGCATTTGCTATACCTTGAAATATCCTAAGAAGCATTGAAGGAAGTGAGATTCTAATTATGTTTTATTTTGGTGCTGAAGTTTTCAAACTGTTGCCTTCAGGGGGCAGTGGCGACCTGGTTCAGGAACGGCACGGTGACCAACCCCAGGCCGCTCGGTCCATTGGCTCACAGACTCCAATGTGGTGGATGGCAAATGGCGTTTATTGTCGAGTCACATGGGGTTATCTACCCGAGGCCCATAGCGTCACTTCCGCTTGCTTACATCACAGACCACGCGCTACTGTCTATCAAGGGAGGGGCTCCACCTTTCCGTACAGTGTGACATCTTCTGGCCGCCAGACCCTAACTACCCACATCAAACAAACAGAACTTAACTGTTTTTCTATTTCTGAAACTATAAGAAAGTGTATATGTCTGTCATCACAACTTGCAATTCTAAACAAAAATCTTTATTGACATATTTTATAGGCATTAATAATCAACACAGTATTTTTCTTCCTATCTTTTGGTTGTATTGCCTTTTCGAGTGTAATGAATGAATGAGCTTTGGGGAACTACTTTGGCTCATGGTGAATGATCCAGGAAATGAAAAATTTCCAATGCACGTAGCAAATGCACTTAGGTCAAAAGAATCCCATCTGTACTCAGCCCTTTGCTTTATGCTAGTCTATATAGCCACATAGTCTTTAATTCAAACACAATCAACAAATTTTGGAAAACTTGATGGCCTCTAAATGGTCATCCACAAACCCCAAAGATGTCATCATAATTTCTGTTCACCTTGCAAAAAGTGTGACTCCATCTTACATTACAAGGGAAAATCCTTTAACAAAACCACTCTTTTATGAAAAAAAAAATCTTATGAAAATTGTCTAGATTCAGTACCAAGGCTCTATATTTCCCCTCCCTCTGGTTTATGTTTAATGATGAATCCAAATTAGGAATGGCTAATACATGTATATATATATTGCCATTCTGATCTAGCCAGATGCTGAAATTCAGCTGTGGCTGGTTAATAATACCAGTAATTTTTATTATTAATTTTGGACTACATTAATTTTATTCATTTTGTGTTCTTTCAATATTTAAAAATGAGTTCATCAATGTTTATGAAATTAATAATAAAATGAAAAATGATCAAAATAAAATTAACTAAAATCTCTAAGTATGTAGTCATTTGCAGCTTTGCTTCAAGATTCCGTTTTCTCAAAGAAAATGAGAGATTGCAGTCATGCAAATCAAAAATTAAGACAAAGATAATAGGTATATACTGAAACCAAATTAGGCATTCTTGTATCTTGATCTGGTTAACAGAAGATTAACATGAATCTTTAAATCAAGCTGGGCACTTTTTTTGTAGCAGGTCTAATTGTCTGAAGATGCTTGGTAACACTGACTGACTTTTTCTATTTGTCTATCTTATTGTCAATTCAATGAACAATGCATCCCTTTGTGGTTACTGTATTGCACCAAATTAGATACAGTTGTGCTTTAAGTGTTTTGATAATGTCTCATTGCCTTTTTGTCACAGATGGATAGCTGTCAAAGGACTTTGTTACGGATTGCTACCTCCAAACCCATATCCACTGGAAATGCTTAATTTCAGACTGACAGATGACTTTATATCTCTATGTATATATGTATGACTTGCAATTTTAAAACTTCTTAAATTACTAAATGGGATTTAATTTGTCTTATTGCATATTACAAAACCAACAACACAGAGCAACACTAGACAAGAAAAGCACATAATTAAACTAAAATAGCATTAGAAAATGGTATTTTCATTTAATTCTGTGCTGTCCAGACAATATAAGACAAATGTGGAGTAAGTAATACAATGAATTCGAAGTTAGTGTGCATATACTGACAAACACAGTTAATCATATCCACATGAAATGTAGTCAGTTGTAGTTAGTATGATGTATTATGCACGTATTAACATTTGTACACTTATATTATTTTGTAAGGACAGCCAGAATTAGTTCACCAATTCAGTTTGTTCTTCGTACTTTTTTCTTGATGTTGTTGTTTTTTTGTTTGTTTGTTTGTTTTTTTAATATCCTTCAGACTAAAATTCAGTACTTTCACCATTTGCATCTCTTCTGACTGGTATTTATTTCTATGTGAATAACTGAACCAGCCACATTTAACCTTAGATGTCAAATCAATGTGTACTTTAAGATTTCTGTTTTCATCCGTTTGCAATGTAAATCCTGATCATGTACACAGAAATGAATATTCCTTATGAAAGCACAAAATATTTTAAAGGAGAAAGGATAAGACTGAGCAGAATATCTTAACTCAGCACTAGAAATTTCTCTTTTTATATACAGCAGGACATGAAATCTGCTTCTTGCAACATCTGTTTCAAAAGTACTGAAAGGGGACATTATGATTTCATCATGCACTTCTCTTCTTTTATACTGTTTTGCTCTATTTTGTACTGTATTGCATTTTCTCAGCTTAGCTCATCTAGACTGAGTCAAAAGTCCAATGTAGCATTTCTTGCACTGTCTCAGCTTCCTAACACTTAAGGTTCTATTCAGTATATGTATGATGTCTTGTTACTTTTAGTATGATTATGTACTTTTAGTAATGTCTAGTTACGTTTCAAGTAAAAAGTGATTGGCCAACTCCATCATGAGCTGCCTCAAAAGAGCCAGCAGGTCAAGGGAGGTGTTTGTCCCCCTCTGCTCTGCCTTCTGTGTCCCTGCTTGGAGTAGTGCATCCAGGTCTTGGGCTCCAAATATAAGAAGGATGCAAACCTGTTAGAGCAAGTCCAGAGGAGGACCATGAAGATGATCAGGGGGCTGGAGCACCTCTCCTGTGAAGAAAGACTGAGAGAGCTGGGGATATTCAGCCTGGAGAAGAGAAGGCTCCAGGGAGATCTCATTGCTGCTTTTCAGTACTTAAAGGGGACATGACAGTTTTTTGCTCATGCAGATAATGAGGGAATAGTGTTAAACTAAAAGAGGGTAGATCTAGAGTAGATTTTAGGAGGAAATACTTTACTCAGAGAATGGTGAGGCACTGGAGAAGATTTCCCAGAGAGGTTGTGGATGCCCCATCCCTGTAGGTGTTCAAGACCAAGTTCAATAAGGCCCTGGGCTACCTGATCTCGTGGGTGCCGTCCCTGCCTATGGCAGGGGGCTTGGAACTAGATGATCTCCAAGGTCCCATCCAACACAAGCCATTCTATGATTCTGTGCTTTAAAAGTTTTATCTGAAGGCACTCTTGTAGATCTTAGTAGTCACTGCATTGTATTATTAATGGAAGTAAAATGTGGGTGTAATTGTCTAAAATTTTGACCTTGCTAGAAAGAACACTGTAGTGTAGTCCTGTAGCTAGGGGTAAGGCTGTTTCTGTGACAGAGGAAGAACATCCACCTTCCACTGTTTCCATTGGTGACTAGTATCCTACAGATGGATAGGTAAGCAGAAGCTGAAGAAGAATGGAAATGTTACGTGCTGCCTAAAGCACAATAACACTTTCTACCTTGTCTTTATAGCACTCCATTAAGAATGATCCTATGGAATGTAGTAATGTGATCAGTGCCATTGCAATGACTTTAATCTTCTAAGCATATTATGTGACTATCTAATCAATGAATGCCTGATGTGTAGTAATAAGGAATCTAGACTATTGATTTAATGTACATATATATAATTCTTGCTGTACGTTGTGTGTGGTTTGCAAGTGGTATATAAGTAAATTAGTTAGTTTATTTCTCTGCCCTTGAGTTTAAACAAGAAAGAAGAAGTAGGCATGCAAACATTAAACTGCTAATGCAAAATATAGGATATGAAACAGTGTATTTACAAAAGCAAATTGCAACCTGCTGAATTTCAAAGTTGTGAATCACTACCCAGGGATCAGCAATGACCTGTTGCTGAAGCTAAAATTAGAAAACACACCTGCCTGGTATTTTGCTGAGCAGAGCTTTTATAATTCTGTGTTCAGCTGGGATCCAGGGAAAATGGAAAAACAATCTTTTTCAATGTTGCTTAGAATTCCACTCTCATGAAATATATATTCCATTTGGTATTTGCCTTTTCATACTGTTAATTAACTGGCCGCTCCTCTTCAGTTAAATTTATTGTTTATTTTATACACAAGGAATAAAAGAATAAATTAAAAACAAACAAAACAAACAAAATACACTTTATTTCATGTAGTCAGTCCCTATTCTGGAAGGAAAAAATAACCTGTGAATTCTCTAAAACATGACTCCACTTAGCAAAGGGCCTATGTATGTATCTCCTTGGAAAGACATCATCATTTATGTTTACTGAAGTCTTACTCCACAAAGCCATACTGTCCCCTGAAGCAATTCACCAGAGTAAAAAGCAAGCTCCCATCTATGTGTGCACATTTTTATGTCTTCATAGGCACTAATAATCACTATCCATAAGCTATTAAGAATTGTCTCATATGAAGGCTGATGGCTGTTAATGAAAGGATAAAAAAAATGCATTTGGGGAGATTAAAATGCTGTTAATTTCTGTATGCATTTAAGATCAATAAACTGCTAATTAGGATATGCAAATCAGGACTTTATGAATTCCATCATAAACATTCAGAAGTACCTTATCCATAAATCACATTCAGTTAATGTATTTTTGTTATGCAATTGGGGAACAGATTGATGAGCCAGCCCAATTAGGTTTAATTTACATGTGTATGGAATTTTGTAATATAGTATTATGAAACTAATATGCAAGTAAGAAGAAGCTAATTATAACACATATTTGCTTTAGTAAGATGAAAGAAAATAGAAGTTGATCTTAAAAAATACTGTTACTGACTTGGGGAGTGGTAATGTGAGATGAATGTAGAAATTTTAAGCTACTCTCGTGAAATATTACTGTAATTCAATGGAGGGGAGGGGAGGGGAGGGGAGGGGAGGGGAGGGGAGGGGAGGGGAGGGGAGGGGAGGGGAGGGGAGGGGACAGGAGAGGAGAGGAGGGGAGGGGAGGGGAGGGGAGCCTTTCACTTACACTGAGAATTCTGCTCTGTTTTTGTTTTAATGTAGATATTCTCTTTCAAAAGATTTCCATATGTTTTTGATTAGGACGTGAATAGGTTCTAATAGGGAAGTATATAGCATAAGTGTTTAGAAAATTACTTGGACAAAATCACTATGTGGGAAGGAGAAGTGAAAAATTTACCTTCTGTTGGATAATCTTTCTGTGAGGCAGTTAGCAGTCATAGACAAATCTTCATTCTATTCTTTCCATCAACAAGGTAGTTCTTTTTCATTGCTGAAGCATAACATTTGTGTATGGCTTGTGTTGAAATACCTAACTTGGCACATTACACATTTCACTTTGTGAGAGAAAATAGCCTTTGGCGACCGTGTTAGCACACAATGTGATCCATATTTTTTAACCTATGAGTTGAGAGAATTAAACATTAATTACCTTTAATGTAATATGCTGTTCAAAGGTTGAACTGCAAGTCATATGGTTGTTACAGATGATAATATCAAGGAGGACTCATTTTCAGTCACAGCCTCTCCCATAGTTTACAGCAAGCTCCTCCCCTCCCCTAGTTATTTTTTTTTTAATTAATTGAGTTTTCATTCTTTAGTGGAATTTAAAATTAACCTCATGCCTATTTCTGAAACTAGACATAGTAATTTTTATATTTGGCCACTTATAAGCAACAGTACTTTGGAGCTGCAATATAATGGGCTTCTCCCATAAAACTTCATAAGTAAGGAACCCACAGCTCACTTAAATTCTTCCTGACTGCAAGGAGAAACAGTGCAGTTTTTGCTATTACTTGCCATTTCTTTTTCAAAAATAATGTAAGAGCACACTAAAGTCTAAAACAAATAGGATAACACACAATATAATATAAAGATTAATCCTTTCTAAAATGAGGAGTAGAGAAGAGACAGGAGGAAGTGAAATATGAATAAACTGGATAAAATTTTCAAATCTATTCATAAGTTTTGGATTTTTTTTAGCACAATTAAAATTTATCAGGTTAAATCTAACTCTCTGCCTCATTAAAAGTACATTTTATAATCTTTAAAAATACTTTTAAAAATATTCTGGGACTGTAAGGCAACATATTTATACTATTTTCTGTAAATTATAAAATGTAACTGTTAGAATGATTTATATGATCACATATCTGACCACTTTGTTTATATATCTAAGATGTATTGTCCTTTGGTCTCTAAACGTGAAGTTACTGGAGGAATTATAAGGTCATTCTGTTATTTCAGACAACCAACCTCTTTAAAGTATGTGACAGAAGCAATTTATCAACAAATTAGCTCTTTTCTGAAAGACTAACCAAGGTGGCCATTTTCTACTTAAAATGAAATTGGTCCTGCTGTTAACCCCTGGCTATGCTCACCTTGGTGAATGTGATATAGAGACATGCAGTACCTGTTTAACTCTGTCATTCAAGAGCTTGTTCTTCATCTATTAAAAAGCTTACTGTAGAAACTCATTTAAGTGTTTGTACAAATGAAGATGGGAAAGAGGTTTTCCACATAATGGAGAAAGCTAAAACTTGCTTCTGTTAAAAGATATCACTTGTATTTAATTTTTTATTTTTATTTTTTAAGTGACACTTTAAAAAAATTTTGCTTAGTTTTGGCATGTTTATCTGCTCTTCTCTTTCCTAATTTTATTACCAGCCATAGTCTACAAGCTTTTTTTTTTTTTTTTTTTTTTCTTCTAGTACACACTCTACCTCTCATCTCATAGGAACCATTAAAGAAGTTAAAATGTCATTTTTCTTAGTGGCAAAACCATCAACATCTTCATTAAAGCTAGGATTTTAGTCAGGGAACCCCTAAAAGTCAGGGAACTGGTGTGCCTGTTCAGCTAGTTGGTAAAAACATGCCAAGAAATTGAAATATTTCTAATGTAAAAGAATGTTAATAGTTGGTTTTCTCTTAGTATTTATGATGGAAGTACATATTCATTTGGAAGTATATCTGTCATTCTAATATAAATCTTAGTTGGATTTTTACATTACTTCTGTATTTTCAAAACAAGGAATGTTATTTGTTTCACAGAACTGACATGAAGTTAAATGATAAGAATGGTAATGTTTTTGGTGTAATTGGTATATGTTAGCCTCCACTGTTGAGATTTCAGGCATCTATCCCCTAACGACACTTTTGTGTTCCTTGAAAACTACTCTGTAAAACAGATCTAACAGGAAAGACCCTGGATCTGTTTTTTTTTTCACATGAGTAAGGATAGCAGTTTAAAATGAGGTAGTTGCAAGCATGTGGGTTTCCATTAGAGATCTTGTTTCTGCAGGCTATTAAAGGAAATCTTGTAGCTAGTCAGGTTAGAATAGCTTCAAAATGAAACTGAACAATGTTGACACTCTTTGAAGATACAAACATACCATTCTAAACAGCCAGAAAGTAAAAATACAGTAATGCACTGTCTATATTGTACTCTAATTTTCCAGATATACCTTTGGCTAATTAGGTAATGTAGAGAACAGGTTGGTGGAACTCTTTTCATTGCATATTGTTGTTGTTGTTATATTTGGGGGCAGGTGTGGTGCTGTGAGTAAAGTCAGAAGTTCAGTGCTTAGAGTATATAAAGAAATGGATCCATTGACTTTTATTATGTGTAACTAAGCAAAGATAGAAACCCACCATCATATTACCTTTCTAACAGCATGTAGGAGATACAATGGAAAAGTAAGATACATTATCTGTTATGTTTGAAGTGTTTTTATTATATGGGATTATCTGACAGGGAATTGGTAGTATTTTCTGCACTAAGCTGGTTAATTTTGCTGACAGAGAAAAAATTAATTGCATTGCAGTTCTGAACTTAGAAACTTGATAGACAAATGAGAGGAACTGGAAACTGAAAAAAAATTTTGGTCGCTTTTTGGTTTTAAGATAACATAGTCCTTCAGTGAATAGTTTATATATTTTGAAACATTTTTTGTTGGGTTTTGTTTGGCCCTCATGTTAATAGTCTCAAGAAAAATATAGAACCTATACCAGATGCTTAATGCATTAAGATAATCAAGTTACATCAGTAATAAATATATAATAAGTTATAGTTATTTTATAAAATATTATGTGCAGCGTAAGCTTCAGTATTGTTGGGCAGTGTAGGAGAGATGGAAGAAAGAATAGATGCATTAGCCAAAACACTCAACAAATCCTAGGGTATATAATGATTCTCAAATACTATGATGACCACTTCTCACAGTTACAGTTTCAACTTTGTAGCTTTTTCATTTTAATTTTGTTCATTCCTTGAGTCTTTTTCTCCCAGTTTGATTTTTCTGTTTTGGTTTCCATGCCCCCTCCCATTCTCTGTCACTTTCTTGACGTTTCCCTATTAACTTTTCCATCTTGCCCTTTTATTTCCTTGCTGGCATATCACTTCAACCCCTCATACCTTGCCATTTAGTTTATGTTGATTCTGTTTTGATATTACTTAGTTCCCTACTCAAATTCCCTGTTAGTATCAGTTTCCCTTCTGGACTGATTTTTCACCTTTGCATTCTTGTAGACTTTTATGTACCCATATAGTCCCAGCCTCCGCTCTTTCCAACCTCCTCTCTCCCCCCCCCCCCCCCATTTCAATTATCATCAGATTTTTCCTCGTCTTCATAAGAAGTACTTGGTAGTTTTCAGAGTAGTTGATACTATTAGATGCACTTGTAATAAATCAAGTAGAGATATACAGTTGTGTAGGTGGTATGTATAAATAATACCTCATATTTCTCAACTGTATACTAAAATGCAAATGAGTATTTTTAAATATACTACTGCTGGATACTCCAAAGCTTTTTATGGTGAATAAAGGAGACACAACAGATATGTAAAGCCAAGAATTTTTTGTCAATATAGTTGAAATCTTATCTAAGTGGAGAATTATTAGTAGTATAGACCTAATTAGTAAAGTCAAGGGAAATAAATGGTTCTGAATGAAAATCTCAATAATAATAATACAATTAAATAATTAAAATTGTTATACTCAAACTTCTTACTATCTACATCATTCTTTGGTGTTATCATCTCCTTTCCTTCATGGAAAGTGTAAAGCACTATTCCTTCCACAAGTTCCTTAGAACATTTTTATTTTAGCCTCTCATTTCATTGTGACTTATTTTACAGTAAAAATCTGAGTAAATCATGAAAAATGCCTAAAACACTTCAAATTATGCATTTCTCCTAATTTTTCAACCTGGGGGACAAATATCAGTCCTACTAAGGTAGTCTTTCTTACCAGTGTTGTGACAGTGCTCAAGTATTTGTATCTAATAGGAAGAATAAAATAACAGCAGATCCCAAGGAAATTGTTTATGTTTGCATTACATTTGAGTCAGATTCTCTCTCTCTCTATACAAGAATAAATTATTATTCTTTTTGTTTGTTTGTTTGTTTGTTTTAACATCTCTGTAGGTGTACATACTAAGCAAAACACTAGTCCCAAACTCATCATTAGAGTGATTGCAGTCAAACAGAGCAATAAATACTGCTTCTGGTCTTCAGGGTACTTTGAATATCTACAAAGTCCTGCACTGAGTGCATGGTCCTGTCAATTATTGCAGAATTTCTACTGTGAATTAGTTTTGGTTTGTGTTGCTCAGGTGATGGATTTAATCCAATACTTTGGGCTTGGACTAGAGAATAATGTTATAGGTTTGAAAGTTATTATTTTAAAATAAATTTAGCAGTACCTTTTTTCTTGAATACCCAAGACTAACACTCATATTTAAAGAAGAATTTGTAATCAGTTTGGCATGGAAAGCATTTGACTGTGATCATTAGGCATGAAGAGAATATTATACCACAGGGGCAATAAGTGGGTTATATAAGTGGGTTCAAGGTCACTTTGTTCATTTATTAAAAATATATTTATATATATATATATATATATATATATTTAAACTAAGCCACAGTGTTCAAAAATGAAAAGCAGGAGAAAATTTCTGGACACATAACCACTAGTGAGAGAAACATCTGTGTTCTTCACTCATATTCCTTTCTGTACCACACAGGAAATTTTTTTCCCTCTGTCTATTTTGAATACAGTGTTAATTCAGTATGTAACCTGCCAGCCTTCATGAAAGATTAAATCTCTCTAGAGATTTTCATATCAGGAGAATTGAATTACTTTTCCTGCTGAATTTCTTTTTTTTAGTTAATTCATTCTTACTGTGTGTTTCAGCAGGGAGTATTATTGAGATCTATTCCATAAAGCTTCAGAATCTTGGTGCCAGATCTGTATCACTAATGACAATCTACAAAGCAGTAGTTCTTGAAATTTTTGAAGTCCCAGACTTAAATTTGAATAGTGAATTTTGTCTTTAATTGCTACTGTTTCCTAATCATATTGCCCACATTTCTTTACTAGTTGTTTCTTTTCTAATTACAATGCTCCAGGATTTTATCATGCTGTGTTAGTGTTACAATAATTACCTAGCACAATGGGGATCCTTTACTGGAGATTCTGAGCCCTACAGAATGCAAATAATAAATAATGGTATCAGCAGCCTCAGAGACTTGTACTGCATTTCCAGGGAGAGTGTACTAATAATAACTGAAGCACATTTGGAGATGTGCATCTACTAAGTCAGTCTTAAGCTTTACTAAAATGGATTGCACTGTGGCCCAAATACTACACAGCTTTTTCAAGTGAATATTGATTATTTTTAATTACCTAATGTCTTTTGCAGGACAGCATGCCATACTTTCTTAAGTTTCTGTTGATTCAAACAGATAAATTATATTTAGACCAGAAGAATTTAGAAAAGATAACACCATTTCTCTCCTTTCTCTCATTTATAAATTTAACATTTGCTAAGTACAACTTAACAAAATACTTACTTGGGCAGTCTTGATGGTTCTGCATAATCTTAAGTCTTTTCCTATTCATACTGGAGATTTTACAATTTTAGAGGTGTAAAGTTGCTCATGTTTTCTTCAATGAACAAAAGTGTCAAGACTTATTTGAAATCAAAGGCCCAAAAGTGGTTTTCTTGTGCCACTGCAGTGGATTTCTAAACATTAATTATTCATGAAGACCTTGAACCACTTGAATAAATGCCACTAAAGACAACTGCTGTGAGAAGCAAGCTAGGGAGTGACAAATTGTGTTTATGATGTCATTCCATAAGGCTATATGAATAAACCAGTAGTGACAAACAATTTTTATTTCTCAGGAACAGGCTGCCTTAAGGATAGTGGCTATGTATAGAGAAAAAGTAATCCACCTACAAAAAATAATATATTTTTCTGTTCTCTTTGAAACATTAAAGCCCATTAATTGATTTTAGATGAAAAGGTAAATCTAAAGCTGTTATTGTAATATCTCTTCACTGAAACGTGTGTGCTAAGTACCAAATTAAAGACATTTTCCTTATTAGTTAGGCAGGCATACTTATGTTTATTTAGCTTTTGCTTTACACGGTCTTACTTTCTATATCAGCACTACTATTTGTTTCAACTGAGTAAACCTTAAATATTCTGTGCATTTGCTCAGGGAAATAATGCACAGCATCTTCAGGATTAGGTAGTTGTTTCTGTGAAAAATATCAATTAGGAAAGGCTGCAGGATGGTTTCTTTCTATCAATAGGGCAGTCAAGGGTCATCAGGGACAGAGGGAGATCTCTGTATTCTGAAAGACATGTTCATCTCATCACACATTTTCTAATTAAGACACCCCATCTTTCTTGCTCCTGCTTCCTGTACATTGTTACATACTCATCCTTTGTGCTTCCATTGTCTGTGCACAAATTGAGATTCTTCAGCTTCTGTGTTTGTTGTATATACTTTGTTTATTTGCATACTTCCCTTTTCTTTTAGATTGCTGTAATGAAAAAAAAAATGTTTTTCTTTCCAAAAGTACTCCCTTCCTTTATTCATTATGTATCCTACGCAATGACTCTATCACAAAATCCTTGATATCTTATATCCTTTTTGTTGTTGTTGTTGTTTTTGTTTGTTTGTTTGTTTTTCCATTTGCATAGCATTCCAGTCGTTTACAATGTCTCAAGCATGTTCACAGTTTTCAGTATTTTTCGTTCAAAACAAATTACATGTTGTACCTTTTTCTTGAATACATTTGAGAAAACTCCTTTAGAAAAAAAAATATGGAGTTAAATTAATTGTTTTTAATTTAGAAAGAGCTGAATGAGTCTCCCAAGGCAAGTATCTTAATCATCAACAACTGGTTGCTTAATTGGATAAAAATAATAAGCAAAAAAGTCTTAAAAGATGTGAGTTTTGTTTTGTTTTCCATTTAATATTAGATCATTTATGCAAAGAAGGAATTTTAAGAATACGTATGTAAATTTATCAGCCACCATATCCTGTGCTTCATCCTTTAATGCACTGAGAATCTTATTCAGCTTTTAGAAACTGCATCAATTCACAGTCATTCTTGATCACAAGACAAATTTCACAAGGTCTGAAACTGCCTTGTCTTGCTTCTTGCATTTATTTATTTTTTTTTGCCCCAGCTGGAAGAATACCATAAAACTTACAACTCAGTGTAGTCTTTTCTTCCATCTGTTTTATTGATGTAGATGGAAAGACAGCTTGAGCCCAGCATTTTCCACAGACAGTTGGGCTCCTTTGCACCTCAGTCACTGCCCTTTAATGTGCACACTGTTGTGCATCTACCACTATTTTTCTTAGGTGACAGCAGTCATCTACAGGTTTGTAGTTGATAAAACCCTTATCAAGACTTCATTATATGGTGCAGTACAAGCTCTGAAGATTTAAAGGACTAGATTAAAATGAAATAGTGATAAAAATATTTATAGTATATAATATCTATATGTTCAGTTCATAAATCATGTAATTTAACAAGAAAATGGAAGGCATTTGATAACCAGCAAGGCTCTGGAGGGCAGTACAACTGTTGTAAGTATCCAGCATACTAACAGACCCATTTTTATTATCTCATTTTTTTTCCAAGCTCCTTTAACCACAGAAAGTCCTGGGAAAGTGAAATATTGTGAGCTTTCCATTGGAAGTTGTGTGCAGTTTTAAAGCATTAGCCCCTTAGCCAAAGATAAAACAGGAAATGCTATTACAATTAAAAAATTGTATTACTGTATGCATGAAAGAAATTATCTATTGACAACACAAAATTATCTTTTATCAGTTTATTTTGAATGGACATGCATACCCACAGTGCTGTAAGATTTTTATATAATCTTACTAACAATGTTAGAATACAGAATTGATAATATGAAGAGAGAAATTACCAAGCAAAAAATAAATGAATGAGTCAAAAGCCATAATTAATTCTATTCATTGAAGAGTAATCACAGATCTATTTAAGCAACTTACAGTGATGTATATATTTCTACAATATACGGTATCACAGAATCATAAAATGTTTTTGAGGTTGGAAGGGACCTCTGGATGTACAGCCTCCCTCCTACAGCAAGGGCACCTAGACCAGGTTGCCCAGGACTGTGTCCAGATGGTTTTTGATTATTTCTCTGGAGGCAAACTCCCCAACCTCTCTGGAGAACCTGTGCCAGTACTCCATCACAGTGAAAAAAATGTTTCCTGACATTTATATGGAACCTTCTGTGTTTCAGTTTGTGCCTCTTGTCTTACCTTCCAGACACCACAAAGAGCTTGGTCCTGTCTTCTCCCTTCAGATATCTATGATTCTTCATGTATATCTGGAATTTTTTGCTACATTATGGTGGCTTTCTGGTAGGAAAACACCAGTTTCCTTAGAGGCAGCCAGTGTAAAGTTATTGTGGATGGAAAGGGAATATAGTTTTCAAGACAATACATTTGACACAAAGTATGCTGAACAAATGATCCGGAGTAAAGCGAAGCTGAAATTTTGAATACATGTAGCTTGAATTTCAGCCAGCCACATATGTGAAAAATCACTCTTTCTGAAATTCATATCCTTCTTTTTAGGTGTAAACCTTTTATGTATCTCTTAGGGTGTATTTGAATATGGTATATCTGTGCTTTGAACAAAGTAAACAGTGCACAACTAAAATTAAAAAATAAAAATAAAAATGAACAAGTCATTAATGCATCTTATGCGTTCTGAAAATGGATGGAAGATCAGCTGTAAATATTGATATAGCAAGGCTGAAAAAAAAAAAAAAAGAGAGAGAGGAGAGAGAGAGAGACCTTGCCTCATTCAGTAAGAAGTTTCCACCACTAAATCGGAAAATATAAATATATTATAAACTTCCAGATGAAGAGAAACCAAGGAACTGTGAGACCTTCATTTCCACTTTTTTTCACAGCATATGTTAAAATACTAAACTAACCAATGTTGTGAGAGTTAACACAAGAACGTAAAATTAGAATCTAGAAGAATGGATTCAATTAAGCAGTTGCTTAAATCTTAACAAGAGATGATATTGTAAGACTCTGAGTTAGATGTGCTGGGAAAATGGATACAATCTGTAAAGACAGGAAAATAGAGAAATGCAAAGCACAAAGGCCACTGCAAGGGCACTTTCCCAAACATTAGTGGTGAGAAAGACCCAAAACTAATTAAAAGTGTTGCTGTTCAGCTTGTTGTATTGCATTGTTGCAAATCACATAAGCTACCTTCTCACTAGAGCTATTGCCATGTTTCCTTTACATAGAGTCCTTCATGATGTTCTTAAAGCTACCATTAATTTGAATCACTGAAATATTTTCTCAGCTGAATTTCCAGCCCTCAATAGACTGCACTTTCAGTCTATTACAATGAAGATTTTCCCACCTCTTCTTATAACAGTCTAATACAATCCTTCATAAGCTTTGATGGATTAATTTGGATTTTAGCAAGGGTAATGGTTGATTAAACATTCTTCTAGGAACATTACCAAGAAACTTAGTAATGTTTTGAAACTGTAGCTATAATTTTAATCTTTTTGTAACTTTTCATATAATTCATCTAAAAACCTTCTGAGGCTGTAGACTTGGATTTCTTTTAGAAGTTGAAGGTAAATTGGTCCTTTTGCCATGACACAAGCAATGAGCATCAAAAGTGATTCTGTATCTGCACGTTAGTGATGTAGCATAGTGTCAATAAAACATCTGTGTGCTTCAACATTTGTTAACTGAACTTGCCTTTAACCATCAATTTTAGTCAAGTCTGCCAAGCAGTACATATATAGTTGTAGGATAAGAATTTTGCACAGGAATCACAAATTATGATTATTTAATTGATTGAGATCCAAGTAACATGATGTTGGAATTAAGGTCTGAACATTAATAGAAATGATGAGGTACTTAGATTTTAATTTTTAGGTGTTAGGTTATCCTGGGTCAGTTTCTTTTTAGTAGTAGGTTAGATGTGAAGCAGTTTAGGTTCATGTACTTTGAGCCATCACAGCCCAATTTATGTTTAGTGAAACAAAACCTGTAGGACAAACATCCTAGAAGAGGTCTGTCAAATATCTGAAATATGCAGTTCTTAAAGACTATTTTCAGGCCTTTCACGCTGATCAACATTACCAACCCTTCTTTTTCTGGTCATGTAACAAATCCTCATGACAGCAACCCAGGGTCTTTCAGATTGTAAAATCACACAATGGCCAAGGCTGGAAGGGATGTCTGAAGATCATCTCTGGACCTATGAAGATCATCTAGTCCAATGCCCCTGCTGAGCAGCCTCACCTAGAGCATGTTGCACAGTATGGCATCCAGACAGGTTTTAAATATCTCCAGAGAAGGAGACTTCACAACCTCTCTGGACAATGTGTTCCAGTGCTCTGTCACCCTCACAGTAAAGTGCCCTCTCATATTCAGCCATAACCTCCTGTGCTTCAGTTTGTGCCCATTGCCTCTCGTCCTGTCTCTGGGCACAACTGAAAAGAGACTGGCTCCATCCTCTCAACACCTTCCCCTCACATTAATGAGGTCTCCCCTCAGTCCTCTCTTTTTATCTGTAAACTCTTCATTGTACATTGGAAATATAGTGGCAAGCACTTCCTTACTTTGTGTGGTTTTAGTTGTGCACAAAATGTATGTCTGTATTTTAGCTTCGTTTAAGAAAAAATCAGGAGTTTTGATGTTCCTTTTTGAAAAGTTTTTTGTCTGGATGCAAGATAATATAACTTTATTGAAGTATCACTTCCTTTCAAGTTCCATCAAAAGTACTTTGTCTTGTTGTTTTGGGCAATAACTTTATACCTCACAGTTTATATCATTGTATGTCAACTGTTGTTGAAAGAGTTTATTTTTTAAATTAGCAGATATTTACAGGTTAACTATACCATAGGTCCCTGAAATTCTGAAGTGTTTCAAAATCACAATATTGGAGATTTTTAATCTACCTACACAAAAGTTTAACACTTGCTGTCTTTCTATAGTATCAATCTCTCAGAAAAGAGAAGGTATGTGTTCCGTTCACAGTTCTTGCAGTTGTACTGCAAAGTAAGCTGCTGGTCATAATGATGTATTTTAGGATATTGGACAGAGTTCTACTTAGGGTTCAACTGAGACCATACCACAAATGCCATCAAACCCTGACCAGATAATATTGACTTTTGGAATGGAATCCTTGCACTAAAGCAGTCAATGTGAATATTGCCACTGATTTGATTTGGGTCAGAATTTCACCATGGGTTTCTTCCTGCCTGGGACTTGCTGGAATTTTGGAGTTTCAGTTCAAATGTTAACAGACTGCAACAGCATCCATACTATAAACTCTGCCACATTATCTTGGCAAGAAAATGAATCCATCTTAAAATATCCAAACAATTAATAGAAGCAAGATAATTCACTTCTGACATGACTCATCCTCAGTCACTGCTAAATAAGTGGAGTCACGCTATGCCAATAATGTCATTATAGCAGTAACTATAGCACAATAGTGGCAGGGCTGATGTTGTCAAAGACATTACACCAAACTTCAGTTAATCTTTGCCACTCTTATTTGCCAAACAGGAAATAATCTATGTTCTTCGTACATCTGAAGTGCAAAGTAAAGAGCAAATAGGGCAGACAAAGATATATTGACTACTAGTGTTTATGAAATGGAACAAGAACAACAGTATTCTGCTTTGTTACTTAAATGTAGGACAAGAAAACAATGAATTGATCATAAATGATAGTTACTCCCATTGCAGCCTCTGAATTTACTCTAAAATGGACATCTTTGTATAAGGAAAATAGCCCCAAAGACTTATTTCTGAAGCCCGAGTTTACAAATGGCTTTTAATAATAGAATTCAGAGAAAAGCAGGGTAAGTACAAGCCAGTAGCTTAGGAAAGGCAGTCAGTATAAAATATACAGGAAAGGCAATAGGAAAACATGTTTCTGTCTATGTCTCCCAGCTCCAGTAGGTATGTCACAAGAGGTTTTTTTATTCTCAGTAAATAAGAGGAAAAGCAGCTGAAATATCTGCAACTTGGCTACAGACATCAACTGTGAAATCTGGTTTATGCTCCTTCTACTTCTTTTTGCACGCCTGCTTTGGAGAGATCTCTGTGTTCCAGTTGTTGGCACTTGCTGGAGAATTCTCTAAAGTCCACTTGACATACTTGATTCACTATAAATAACACGCATTAAAGCAAAACATTGTCACTACCTCTAGAACCTCATCCATTTCAGAAAGTCTCCACCATTTCGAGTGAAATGTTTTAGAGACATTAATAACATAAATACATAAATAGAGGTACCAACTAATGTAGACAGAAAAAAAAAAAAAAAGAAAAAGATTTTTTTCAGGATTTTGATATGTTTGGAGGCTTTGAGTAGCTTGTTGGTACCAATAACTGGGATGTTTTGGAGAGATTTTTATCCTAGTAAATATTTTATGCAATTTGGAATAGATTCACATACTAAGACACAAGCAATATCTTTGAGCTTAATGGCCCATGATGGATTTTTCTTCTTTTAATCTGTAATAAGTGCTTTTGAATCTACCATTTGTAATCCAGAACAACTTGCAGCAGTAAGCTGCACAATTTAATACCTTGCTGTATATGAAAATTTATCTTTTTTTTGTGTGTGTGTGTTGAAACTGCTACCTATTGAAAAGTGGGAAGTTATTTTAATAATTAACTCTTATCACTGTTCATGGCTTTGGTATACCTTCGTTTTATCTACTCTCAGTTATATAAATTTTAGGCCGAAGAATCCCAAACTATGTAGGCATTCACCTCCAAGAAACTGTTCTCTACTTTAAATCACCCTGTCATTGTCCAGTGCGATTGCAGTTTTAGCATATTCTTTTGATCTGTTGTGTCAGGGTTAGGTTCTGGACAAATCTGCATATGGTGTTACAGCTATGGGTGCCCTATTCATTTATGTACTGAGAAAATAGTAATTTCTGTGTTGTCTGTTTCTTTCCAGGTAACTGCTAAAATTAGGTTGATCTTTGTGGACAGTAGTACACTGATATTTTTATAGAATTGTCTGTTACAGCTTTGAGGAATGTTTTGTCGTCTGTTAAAGGAAGGCATGAGGTGAGCTGAACCTCTTGTATCTCTGGTTGCTGTCTAAGTTTGGAGAAAAATATAGTCCAGTATAAGGTATGAGAGAAGATCCAGGAAACTACAGACCTATTAGCCTTACTTAAGTCCTTGGAAAAGTTATAGAGAAGATTGTCCTGGTGGATATGGAAAAGCACTTAAAGAACAAAGCTGTTATCAGGCATAATCAACATGGGTTCATCAAGGCAAGGTCCTACCTTAGTAATTTGATCTCGTTCTATGATAAGGTCTCCCATTTGCTGGATGACGGGAAGGCAGGATACATAATCTTTCTGGATTTCAGTAAGGGTGTTGATGAACTGCATCCTTCTGGAGAAATTGTCCAACTGTGAGATAAACAGGTTCATACTATCTGAGGCAAAGAACTGGCTCAATGGTAGAGCTCAAAGAGTTGAAGTAGGGCTACCTCTGGCTGGCAGCCAGTCACCAGCAATACTCCCATGGGCTCAGTTCTAGGGCCAGTCTTGTTCAACATTTTTATCAGTGTTCTGGATCCCAGACTGGAATGCATACTCAGAAAGTTTGGTGATGGTATTAAACAGGGAGATGCTATTGACTCTCTGGAGGAATGAAAGGCTTATTAGAGGGATCTAGATAGATTGGGTGGAGCACTGGGCAATTAGCAGTGACATGATATTCAACAAAGGAATGCTAATTTCTGCACCTGGGACAGAGTAATGCCAACTGAGAGACAAGTGGCTGGAGAGTGGCTCAACAGAAAGGGATCTGGGGGTACTCGTTGACAAGGAGCTCAGCATGAGCCAGCAGTGTGCCCTGGCATCCAAGAGGACAAACTACATTTTATGATGCCTTAAACATAACATAACCAGCTAGTCAAAAGAGGTGATTCACCTGCTGTATTTAGCATTGGTGTGGCTTCACCTTGAAAATTGTGTGCAGTTCAGGGCTCCGAGATAAAAAAAAAAAAAAAAGAAAAAAAGGTCTTTGAAATCATCCAGAAGAGGGTAAGAACGCTGGAAGGCAATAAATCTCCCTGCCCCTCCCCTCTCCATTGTTATTGAATGTAGAAGATAACTCTCTTTCAAGTTTATTATTATTACTCACATCAAGTTTATTAATCACTGTAATCTTTTCAAACTCTAAGCATCTCTATGAATTGGCCTTAGTAAAATCTTTAGGACATAAACATACATATTCTCAGTGTATACACAGATAAGTTTTAGCCATCTTTTTTCTTTTAGTGAAAAATTCTGTATATCAGGTACATCCAGTTTTGAACTCTGTTCTGAATTCAGTCTGTTTTCAGAGATATACTTCTAGTTTCATCACATTTTAGTAGGAACTGCTATGTCTTCAGCACTCTAAGCACTCCTTTATCAGGTAGCATATCATTTATGAAAACAAAATTATTTTGGTTCTCCATATAGTCTATCTAAAGTTAAATCTCCCTTAAATTCCATCTTTAAACTTATGACATCTTTTAAAAGGTTATGGTAGTATGTGACTGCTTTGAGAAGGCAAGGAAGAGTAAGTTCCTAAAGGCTGGCAGCAGACACTCCTAGAAGCAAATGCTCAGGAAGTCGTCAGTGCTGAAGCAGCCATTCTTTCATATTTCAGTGATCATCTCATGTTACTCTAGCATAAATTTGCTTGTGCAAATGAGAATCACTTTTTTTTTTTTTTTTCACTTGGGTTTATAACTTCTGATAACACTTCCTAAGGACTACACCTTTTTCATTCTCAGCAAGGAATCCTTATATTTTGAGGTTCTTGTCACACATGGATATGAAATTAGACTTATAGTCAAAAATGTGTTATCTTCTTTTGACACTTTGAGGCCTGTTATGCTGACAGAAAATCACATACCAGCAGGCAATGGAAACACTGCAAAGTTCAGGGAAATGAAAGCTCAGACTTACCCATGTCTGTAATTGCCTAGGAGTTTCCTGATCTTTCTTAAACATAATCCTGTATGTTTATTACAATAAAATATATTCATAAGCCTCATTGCACTAAGATTTATTCCTTTTTCATACCAGGTGTATCTGGGAAAACTGGTCACCTTGCTACAGTTTCTTTGTTTCTTTAATTTCTACACTAGCCATAGTCTCCTGAAATTTTAATGTGAGAAGTTAACACACACTCCCACCATTAACTTTGGGGATATGTGGCCATTTTGCTATGACACTGGGGCCAAACTAGTTCAGTCCCATTGAAGGTTGTAGCTAAACAGAGCAGTTCCACAGCCAATGCAACCATCCTGAAGCTATGGCATAACACCTTGCTTCTGCATGGCAATGCACTGTGCCATATGAATTTAGAAGCTTAATCAGAGATAAGTCCTCCAAGGAAATGCCTTTGCTGACACATACAAAGCACCTGGAGAGATAGCCTAGCACTGACGCCATCTGACATAAAACAGTTTTCATCTTTATGAGTAAGCTGTCAAAGTATGTTACGACTTGTTTGGTTCAAGTGCTAGCTGAAATGGTCTAGATGATCCCATTATAATACCAAGAAATGTTCATGGGTAATGCTTGAAGTTACCAGTACAGATAAATTTTCTCTGTCTCTCAGAGTAGATATTTCTCTTGCTACTTCTCTAATATGTGATAGCTTGACCCTTTTGGAAGGTTTGATCAGGTTCAACAATACTTTCATATACCTTTTATTTATATAAATAAGAAGCATCTCCGTCCCATGGAGAAGACTCTAAGTAAAGCTCTATAATTTCAAATTTGGTAAATATCCTCATCTTGTTGGAAAGTATTTTGTTACCAGAGCCCCAATACCCCATTTTTTGATTAATTATTGTCTCAATTTTGGAACAATATACCAGGGATAAAAATCACCATTTATTTATTTATTTATCATTATTTATTCACATAAGAAAACTTTTTTTTATAAGGAGGCAGAGATTTGGAGGTACTGAGAGAAGTGAAACAACACAAAAAACCTTTAGCAAAACAAGAGTGGGCATGATGGAGATTCGAGATTATACAGTCATTATTTTAAACACATTTGAAAACCTGCCTTGGTACAGGTATGTTTTCCTTGAGCTGTTGACCCTCTGCAAGCTTGAAAGACCACAGAAAGACTGAGATAAAGTGCTTTTGCTAGAAGTTATGGCAGCAGAGCCAGTTTAATTGCAACAGTTAATGTAAAATCCCATTCCCATTTCCTCTATAGAAATGAAAGTCAGCCAGTCAACTGGGAGCTGAGTCCAATCTGGGCCTTCTCTGATGTGTGATCTGTACAGTGAAGGACTTCAGATAATTGTAGCAGTCAGACATTTCGTCTTGAAATACTGGGAATAAGAGAAAAAAAGACTTTAAATGTTCATTTGAGATTCAGAAGGTAGACATTTCAAGATGTGGCAGACCACCATGTAATTAAAAGGGTCATCAGCGTCAGCCCTTGCAGCAGTTCAATTCCAGATGTGATCACCACAGTATAATAAAAAGCTTCTGAAAAATATCATGAGTCTGTAGGAGTGGAGAAATTGTCAATTCTTTCAGTAGTTGTCTTTTTTTGGCTTTGTTTTTAGACTTGTTTTTTTTCTGTGCAGGGGACACCAGAAGGAGGAAAGGATGTCAGCTGGGAAGTTATCTCTCTATAATTAGCACATGTTTATATGTACTATAGAATTTGTCAAAATTGTTGCCTGTTCATATTTTTAAATCTGGACTCAGAAGAAAATTTTTGGCTTTGGGAGAGAGATTACTTGTATTTATTTATTTATTTATTTTAATCATTGTCACCTTTTGTTAAAGTCTGTCTGTGAAATTTTAAGTATGTATGCCTGCAAAGTTATTTAATCATTTAATTCCCATGCAGCTCATCTAGCAGTTCATAATGCCATGCAGCTCATACAGATATTTTGATAATTTACCTTCAGAAAGAACTTGGTGAGTTTTGAAGTGGAAACCCAATTCAGTGAGACTTTTATACTTTGAAGAAGTTTTTATATGTGATGCACATGTGTCTGTTAACTTACCTTTAAAGTTGATTATTTTCTTCTTTCAATCCAATTTCTCTTCCTGACCCAGATTCTTCCAGTATGAGTGGTAGTGACATAATGGCTTTAAGCTACAAATACTTGTCAAATTGGAGTAGCCAGACTTTGGTAGGAAAGAGTAAAAGTCACATCCCATTCTAAGAAGATTAAAACTCACCACAAATTTTCTATTTAAGTTGATTTATGCCAGTTGATTTATGCCATATTGAACATAGAACACTAGCAGCCAGTCAGCAGAAATGAACTATTACCTTTGGCATTGACTACAGAGGGAAAAAGAAAGCTAATGATATTTTCCTTGGGTGTTTTCCTTCACAAACAAAAAGACTCCCTCTAGCAATGAGTATTTTTACAAAGCTACTTACAGCATACTAGGCAGTATTAATAATGAAATTAAATTATTAAATATCCATTACAGAAAAACAACATAAATGTTTCATAGCCATATTTGTGATATAGCATTTACAGGTGCAATTTTAGTAACAAATGAATGCAATTATAACCTGGACATTTAGGTAATTTACATTTGAAGATAATTGGGTAATTGCTTGTTCTCGTAAATTAATGTTAACAAGAAATTCTTGTACAGGAGGAAAGTGCAACTCAGAAACTTTTGATGTTTCTGCAAGTGATAGTTCTCTAAAACATTATCATAAATTTTGCTTTTGATCATTTAATTATGTTTTGACATAACTTCAGTGTCTTGCTTGTATTGAAGAAGAGAGAGAGAGGTACTGGAACTGGAACTAAACAAAAGATTTATAAAGACATCTTGGTTTCCAGTTCAAGTTCTCATTGTATTTCTTAAAACAGGGATATTTATACTTGCTTTTTTGAGATATTTAGAGGGATGTTTTTGGTGACTATGTTATTCAAAGGTCTTTTTTTTTTTAAAAAAAAAAAAAAACAGGATACTGTTTTCTGTTGTTAGAGAAAATTATTCTGGAACCTTTTGAAAGAGTTTTTTGTTTACAGTTCTCCTGTCAACTGAAAGTTGTCATATTAACACCACAAAAAGTTACATTAATTCTTCTTCTTTTTTTGTTGTTGTTGTTTTTTTTTTTGTTTTTGTTTTTGTTTTTTTTTCCCCTACCAACTCAATGTGAAGTTCTGATACTGCAGAAATTATTTATTTATTTATTTATTTAATATTTATTTTTTTTTTTTTTCAGATCTTGAAAAAAAATGGTTACAAATGCAGGGAAGAGAAACAAGAGTTGACTGTGTTCTGGCTATCAGCATTGATTTCCTGTTGACTTAAAATCCCTGAAAAATGCCTTCTGCTCCACTAGCATCACCATTTTTGTTCCTAGTATAAGAAAGATATGTGCAACTGAGAAAAAATAAGCAACAAACCAAGTTTTCCAATATTTCATTTTACCAGAGTTGCCAGTAAGCTTTTTTTTTGAGTTTCTAACATTCAGTGCAGCTGCATTGGAAGAATTAGGGAGAGGTAGATCATCTCTCACAGATGATCTTCTTGATAATAGGAAATAAAAACCAGGAAACTGTTAAATATATAAAATAAACTACCAAGAAAAGCAATTGCTTTTAGTCTCAAATGTTCTGGCATACACAAAAATAGATAAAAGTTTAATGAATAACATTAGCATGTCCTGTATTCACCAACAAAAAAAATGTGATTTAATTGATTATTTTATTTTATTCTACTGGATATAACTTGATAGGATTTTCCTTAGATAATTCCTTCCCATTCGTGAATCTTTAGTCTTCAAAAAGTCTTGTGTGAAAGAAAAATGGTAAGTCCCAGCTGGGTTGGTCAGGTTTCTGGAAACATGGTGTATACTGAGTTCTGTAGGTGTAAACTGTCACCTGTGAACATAGGAACCTTCTATGAGATTACAGGCATATTTTCCTATACTCACATAGTCCATTGCAAAATTGCTGTGCCTCAGTTACCATCTGGATTGTAAAGGTTTTCTAGTTGAAAAGTGGTCAAGGTAAGAGTCGTTCTGTGTACAGTATTCCTGTCACAGTAAACATCTCCATTTCATATGCTTTTGAGCATTTTCACCATATTGTAACAAAGCTGAAAGCTTTCTCATTGGAAAAGCTTTCTCATCTGCTTCCAGATTTTACATCTGCTATGTATCTGTTTTGCGGTTTAAGCCAGCAGCTAAACGCCACACGGCCGTACGCTCACCCTCCCCCCTCCCTCTCTGGGATGGGGGAGAGAAATGGGAAAGTGAAGCCTGTAGGTTGAGATAAAGACAGTTTATGCCAAGTATGCACAGAGCATCCAGGCCAGTCACAATACAGTGCTTTTGCCACTCATTCCTAGATAGACTCATTTCAGCCTTCAGTACAGTTAACTGCTGGGTCCCTCTGTCACTCCATAAATACAGATGGGTTCTAGCCCTTTATAGCTTGATGGCATTACAGTACACTGTGCACCGGTGTCTACTAAAGCCTTATACTTCTGTGCATCTGACGTGCCAGGCCATCGGTTCCACACAGTCCAATAAACTCGATTGTCCCTTTCCTCCCCCTGGCTGGAGGCAGGGCCCCTCTAATCCTGGTCAGAATCTTCATTTCTATGTCTAAAAGACTCTCTGCTGGAAGTTGGAGCAGCAAGATTTTCAGAGAACACCTTTTTCCTGATTGTTTTCTTTTGCAACTCATATACCTGTGCCTCTAGGGTAAAGGTAGATTTTCCATCCCATTTTCTCATGTCTTCTCCATGGTCACATAGGTAAAACCATAGGGTGACACAGAGTGTGTGCCCACCATATTGTTTTCCTTGCATGGATGAACGCTTACCCCTGATAGCTGAGATGCTGGTTTGTACAAGTGGGGAGGAAAATAATAGTAAATTATTAAATAGAAATAGAAAATAATAGTGTAAGTGTGTTAATGCTCTATACTGTAGGTAGAACAAGAGATCTTTCCACTAAAAAGTGTATTCAATTGGAAATATATTGTTGGTGCTTTAAACTGATTAGTTCTGGATCATGTATTGGCTTTAAAGAAGCTGGGCACATTAATAACAATTACCAGACCTAACCAAAATTTTCTGAGTTGACTGAGGAGTTGGACAAAGTGTCATCCTTACAATGACAGCTATGCAAACATTTACCAAAATATTGTCTGGTTGGATTTTTTATTTTATTTTATTTTATTTTATTTTATTTTATTTTATTTTATTTTATTTTATTTTATTTTATTTTATTTTATTTTATTTTATTTTATTTTATTTTATTTTACTTTATTTTACTTTGTTTTCTTCCCTGTTGAAATCTATTTACTAGTGATTTAAAAAGTGACCCTAGGTATTGTGTATGTGAGTTTTGTTCCCTCAAGTCTAACTGTATGTCTCATGTATGACTTCTGCCAGTGTTTCTGCCATGGAATTTGTAACTACTCTTCACAAAATCAATAGGTTGTATCTCCAGAATATCCTAAATTGATCAGGGATTCAGTTCCATTAAAAACTAAAAAAATAGTACCTCAAAATACACTTATTGCTATGCAGACAGTCACTGACTCTTGCGTAGTGAGGATTTTTAATAATCAAAATCACCTAAAATCTTAATATAAAGGATGTAGTTAGAGGGGGAAAAAAACAAGAATAAAATAAATTAGTCTCCATTAAAATATATCTATTAAATACAAACTTGAAGGGCGCATATTGGGAAAAAATAGATATTTTGAATAATTCATAATCCCTCAGATATTAAACTGGAGAAGTCTTAAGTAGTGTCTTGTTTGTGGTTTGAAGGTGATTTCACAAGGGCCAGAGGATTTTTTGTATTTTATTTTTACACAGCAAATTTACTTGAGGGGATGTACTCAGACACTCCCATAATGCTGTAAATGAGAAATGAGAAAAGTGTGTTGGTGTGTGATTTGCAGTGTGTTTCCAAGACATGTCTTTCACAAAAAGCACTTTATTTCAGTCAGCAGAAGCAAATAAGTCAGAAGGCTCGTTTAAAACACCACTGATTTTTCCAGTTTTTATGGAGTTCACATTCCTGCCTACCTGAGCAAAGACTATCAATCAAAACTCTGTGAATGTTAAAGGAGACAAAGCAGTCAACAGCTGTAAGAAGGACTGCTTTCCTCACTTAAGTCTTTTGACACAATTTATGGATTAACAGACTATATGGTCAGTAGAATATCTAATTTTCCTAAGGGGCAGTGCACTGAGCATTTACTGCATGAACCTTAGATCACTCACAGCACAAATGCAGAGGTTTTTGAAAAAAAGGATAAAACCACTGGTACAAAACATATCTCAGATATGTCCCAAAAGATATACTATATGAATTGAGGAAACAGTAAATCTCCTTTTTAGTATTTGTACATTTCAAAAGGTTGTACATTGTCACACATTTCTGTCATTGAGAGGAGAAGAAATAATAAGTGCGGTGTGGGATTCAGGGTTTAAGAAGAAGGTAAGGATTTCATGAACCACTATCAGCTGCTGATCCAGATTATGCTTTTTAAGGTCACAATTATACAAAAGGTTAATGCCTCATAAAGCAAAGAGCAAACGGAGCATGAAAAGTCATTCAGAACTATGGGTTCTTGCTGTGGTTTAACCTGACTGGCAACTAAACACCACACAGCCATTCGCTCACCCTCCTCCCTCCATCTCTGGGATGGGGGAGAGAAATGGGAAAGTGAAGCCTGTGAGTTGAGATAAAGACAGTTTATTAAGACGGGAAAATAATAATAATAATAATAATAATAATAATAATAATAATAATAATAATAATAATAATAATAATAATAATAATAATAATAATAGTACTACTAATAATAATGTGTACAAAACAAGTGATGCACAATGCTCACCACCCACTGACCGATGCCCAGCCTAACCCTGAGCAGCTGCCCCCCCCACCCCGGCTAGTCACCCCTATATATTGCTTAGCATGATGTCAGATGGTACGAAATACCCCTTTGGGCGGTTTGGGTCAGCTGTCCTGGGTCTGTCCCCTCCCAGCTCTTGCTGCGCCCCCAGCCTGCCCGCTGGCAGGACAGAGTGAGAAGCTGAAACATGCTTTGTTTGGTGTAAGTACTGCTCTGCAACAATTAAAACATCAGCATATTATCAGCACACTTCTCATCGTAATCCAAAACATACCACCCTACCAGCTATTAGGAGGAAAAACAACTCTGTCCTAACTGAAACCAGGACAGTTCTGAAGCCTTATTTTTCACTCCCTCTCACTGCAGTAGACAATTGTTTATTTACCTTTTTATTTTTTTTCCTTTTTTATTTTTTTTTCTTACTGAAAACTGGAGGTAACTTAATGAGGTTTATCCTCCTGGATAGGAGATCTCCTGAAGGGCAAGTGACATTTTCATGCTGAAGTCTTGGCCTCTTTGGACAGTCTTATGAGTTAGTTATTATTTTCCTAGTCAGTATGGTAGTACCACTGACCAGTAATTCCAAGACTTCATGTTTATGCATATGAAATATCTCATGCATTACTATTAAGAAGCACATACCCAGAAGAGAAAATGAAAAAAAAAAAGTTTCTGTAGTAATCATTTTAATAATAATAATAATAATAATAATAATTTCTTTGATTTTGTGGCAAAGTAGGTTTGGAGTATTGATATGTTGTTTCATTCCAAGAAGTATGCCCAATGTCCACTGAGAATATTGCTTAGAAAAGCCTTTTCTAAAATAAAATGTTAATGAATGGATGAAAGTAAAGCATAATTTCTATAAAGAAATAAGCAATTGCTTAGTTTTAAGTCCCAGAAGTAAGCACTTCAAAATAAATGTATGATTAAACACCCGATTTGAGAGTTGATTCTCTGTACCAAGTCTTGATATCTTGATGTAGACAAAAGCAGAAAAATGTAGACATGTAGGTGAGTAAGTATGGTAAGGACAGCAGTGTATGTTTTTGTTTTGGTTTGTTTTGGTTAGGTTTGTTGTTGTGGGATTTTTGGAGAAGAGTAATGCAAAAGAACTTTTGGTTAGATAAATGTTCTGCTTGTACAGGGTGTACAGTCATATTGATATAAAATTATGGGGAAATGAAAAATAACCAGAATAGTGTGGAGAAAAAGAAAAAGAAAAAGAAAAAGAAAAAGAAAAAGAAAAAGAAAAAGAAAAAGAAAAAGAAAAAGAAAAAGAAAAAGAAAAAGAAAAAGAAAAAGAAAAAGAAAAAAAGAAAAAGAAAAAGAAAAAAAGAAAAAGAAAAAAAGAAAAAGAAAAAGAAAAAGAAAAAGAAAAAGAAAAAGAAAAAGAAAAAGAAAAAGAAAAAGAAAAAGAAAAAGAAAAAGAAAAAGAAAAAAAGAAAAAGAAAAAGAAAAAAAAAAGGAAGAAAAAAAAAGCTTTATTTTTGTACAGTACTACTGAAAAGATTAATGCCAGATTACTCCTCTTTTTTATAGCATAAATAACAGTATTTTTGTGGAAATCATAGGCTTTAATATATTATCTATAAATAAAGATATTTTCCCCCAGTATTTGTTACTCCACAGTGGGGCATAGTTCAAGTGTATCTACATTTCTGATGAGAAAACAATCCGGAAACTGACATATGAAATTAACAGCTATTAATGTGTTTCAGCAGAATACTAATGTTGAAAGTATTTCTGAAAAGTCATTTGAATTTCAGAGTAATTCTTGGAAATGCATGCAAAAATACCCTTTGCATATCTGTAGGATCACTATGTTTTTTCCTTCACAGTGTAGTGCAAAATAGTTGTACAAAATGCATATACACTAATATAGGAAGAATATTGTCTTCTCTTGTAAAGAGAATTCTTGTAAAGAATTTTACTTTACACTCGCATTATAATTCTCAATATCTCTTATGGCAGGACTGCAAAAGAACTCGCCCAGATTACAACTCTCATGCATTTTACTTGGCTTGCAGACAATTAATTTTCATCCATGGTAGATTGGTAGATACATCTCCTTGAGAAAATCCATCCTGTAATGAATAGTTGCCATTTATGTAAATATTATCTTCTAATTTTTTGTATACCTTTTTCAGTTAGATACATTGACCTGCACTTCCTTGATTTGAGGAAGCAGTTTTTTCCAGGAGTGTGAGAATGTAGAATGTAGGTTGTAAACACTGAAGCCCTGAAATTTGAATCTTTGAAATTTGAATCAGGTAACTGTATTTAAATGTCTTGTTCACCTTGGTCAAGTGGTATATTTTTTCTCCTCAACTTGTACACTATTGTAACGAGTAAGGAAAGTCACCTTTTTACATACTTTAATCTCCGGAATGCTAGATAATGCTAGACTTTTTGTATGATTGAGCATATTGTCCATTATAGTTTATGTATCCAATTTATGTCTGCAGTGCTATAGAGGTTTCTTTTACACCATGCTTTCATGTTCAGATAGCATCTTATATTCTCCATTTGCTGTGTGCCAGTGACAGGCACACAGATCACAAGGGTTTTTGTTGCCTGTAAATCTTCTTGTAAAGAACATTCAGAATTAGAATTTTGGACCTGGCTGCAGTAGTATGTTAGGAGAATAATATTGGTTTACATTAATGAATGAGCTAAAAAAAGTCTAATGTTTAATATACTAAAAAAAGTGAGGGTGAATCTTTTAAATGATTCTTTACTGTTATGGCAGTACATCCAGCATTGTTGCTGCCTGACCTTTCCGATATCTTGTTTCTGTTCCCATCTGAGATAACTCAGTGTGCTCTGACATTTGTCAAACTGAAAAAAGCCCTAGGAAGTTTGCTGTCTGTCTCCTGGGTGAACTCACTAAGCCATTGTGGTAGGTGGTGCCCAGCCAGCTTGACAACAAATATCAAGAGGCTTGAGAATAGCAAAGAACTTGTTGCAGAGACAATGTTACGATAAATGTATCTCTGGTCATGCTAAATTTCACTGGAGTAAAGATAACCTACAGCTGTATCTGTGTGAGCTGAAATAAGGGATGGTGAATCAAATGTGCCAAAATGTATTTCATTGCAAGTGGCTAACAACTAGGTAGGAATGTAGGACACCCAAACTGAACATTTTAAAACTATTTTCTTACCTAGATTTAGGATCCTATCAAATTCCAGAGCAATTCATTTAAGTTCCTTCCTTTTCAAAACAATTTGCCAGTTGCTTCTCTAATTAAAATAAGTAGGAACTTTAGGTGTTTGCCAAATCTGAAAATCAAGTTGATTTTACTCACATTTTCTTAATCCTAACTTCATTTGATGTAAATTTGTGAGATAATACTTAGAGACACCTAAATGTAAAACGGTCCTGTGATTTACTTCTCCATATCTAAGAAGCTTCTTGTGTGACCTTATCTTCTTTGGTGTAGCTTGATATTTCAGAAACTTGTTTTGATAATGTATTTCTCTGTTGATCAACATGAGGTCATGCAAAACACTTTGGAATAACCCTCACAAAAAAGAAAAAAAAAAAGCAGACAGTAAGGATCCAGAAAGACACATCGAAAACTAGATCATTTTGATCATTTTAAAAGTAACATTTGTCCTATTTGTTGTAAATTATTCTGTAAGGTTTAGTAGTAAACCTACTGTGTTGAATACCTTAACCTACTAGTAAACCTACTGTGTTGAATACCTTAACACAGTGATTGCATTCCTTTGAAGGAATATGGTGGAAATTGCTGCCAGAATGCAGATAGTACAAATATTTAAATTTATTTCTTCTGTCATACGTATAACAGTTTTTATTTTCCAAGCTAATGACAGTGAATCTTAAGTGAATTACTATTTTGTCTGTGATTTATAGATTCTTGCATAGCAATTCAAGATAAGATGCTTGTGTTCTCTTTACCACTACTGACAGCTCTGGAGCAAATTCGAGATAATTACTGTAGTATTATTATAATATGTGTAATTTCTTGAGGTTCTGCTTCTGAAGTGATAAGAATAATTAAATAATAAATGTTATACATGTAATGAGACAATCACCTCTCATTCTATCTTGTGCTCATATTTTTAAAACAGTTTTTCCATCTCCCATTCCCTGTCCTCAGGGGTATAATTATAACAACAATATTCCTCCAGAGTTATATTTATACTCTTATCAAACTCTTTGTTTTTAAGTGCTAGCATAATAAAGAGGGTGCAAAGAGGTTATTAGTATCACTTTATAGCAAGTTCTGTCCTTTTCTTACTTTTTCCTTAAAAGGAGTGCATCTTTATTTTTAGGTTAGGTATTTTTTTCTTCCTATGTTAAAGTTCACCAGTATGGAGATCATCAAGATTTTTTTTCAGTTGGGGAAAAAAAAATATAAATCTGACCTATGATTAAAAACCATTTTACAACAAAATTGAACTCAATGTGTTGACTATGTGGGATAGCCTGTTTCTCTGGTTCTTGAAACCAGGCAGTGTAGACACCCCAGTAGAATTCATCATACGTCCCAGTACACCCCAGTAGAATTCACCGTACTTCAATTGTTTCAAGAATCATTGAAAAAAAAAAAAGTTTTTTTTTTTTGTTTTTTTTTTTTTTACGGTTTTAAGGAATTAGGATTATAGGATATATTACTGATGTTACCAGGTAAACTACTGCTTTAATTATAATTCCAGCTGGGAACATAGAAATATGAGAGTTCTACAGTTATTTTAATTATTCTCATTTTTGTTCAAACTGAGTTTATACTTTTGTATCATCTAGATAGAGCAGACTTGGCTCTAAATTAGCTAGCTTGGGTACTGGTAATGGTTTACCTATGACAAGACAAGATTCCTGACATGATAATAGGTTCAGCATCAAACTGGTCTTTCAGCTTTCACTGAACTCTGCTAATCACAACCACACAGATTTAATTACCCTATTACCTGTGTGAAACTAATGGAAACATCTTTGCACAGCAGCAAATTGCCCTTGCTGGAATGCAGTAGGGACCCGATGCATTTTATTTTGTGTCTACATTCCAAGCAAAACATATGTTTAAATTTTAAGTATATACTTTAAATATCTATGTACAAATTATGATGCCTATTTCCTTAAAATAATAGCTTCGTTCAGGATATTGTAGAAAGGCTAACCAATGATTGTTATAGGCTTGGTCAGTGCCAGCACTGATGGCCAATTTGCCAGCTAATCAACCGATATGAAATTGAAAATTCTTAACATTCCAGTAAGCCAGTCAGTAAATACAGTGATGAACATTTTTTGGAAGGTATTATTACTGTTCTAAACTATATTTACTGATTTGCAGTATATACTTCCTCCTTGATGTTTGCATTATGAGGCAACTATTTCAGAAATTTAGTAATTCCTATCTGTTTACCAAGCAAGTCTCTACCAGTCATAATGCCAGGCATATTAGTTACACTAATTCTTATCAACTGACACAAAAGAATGCTTGCCATACTTTTCTTGCTGATATATTTATATTTATTTTTATTTCTTTATATCAATGGTCAGGCTTATGATTCATTTCTACGGTTTGCTTAATCTCAGTTTAAAAGTAGTTATGAATTATATCTGAGAATATGAAACAGGGAACCTAACAGCACAGGTTTGATAACCCTGAGGATTCAAATGCTACATTCACTTTCTGTCTGACCTTGAGAAACAGTTTATTACATTTATGGAGGATTAGGCTTAAACCGCACAAAGCTTAAAATCAACCCAGGATTTAACAGGAATTCTGACTAACTCTCGGTCTCTCTACAAAACTACTGCATTAACTCACTCTGTCTCCAGTCCTGTTTTCACTCATTTTATCAGGAAAGATATTCAGGAAGGTAATTCATTGTGGCTGAAGCACTACTGATTAATTAACCCTATTTTCCAGAATCTCTTGACCTTATCTTCAGTGCAAAGTAATAGCATGCCAAAACACATCTGCGAAGCTAAGCTAGATAACTTAATACTGACCAGAATTTTGTGATTATAGACAAGAACAGGCTACTCCAGTGAATGTTATCCTGAACTTGGACCAGAACTGTGTCATAATTCAGCTGACCACATGTTCTTCGTCTGCCTTGGGTACATGATTATGGTCAGACTCATGAAAGCTTATGTGGTTCTTCACAACTGGTCTAACATAAAAGTTACTTTTACTTACTACAGTAAATTTCTGTAGTAAAGCAAAAGCCTAGAGATTTTGAACTTTCCTCAGGGATGCTGCTTCTCTTCAGTGTTTTGATATCTACATCTCCAAGTCAGCCTAAAAGTAATGACAAAAATAAAAGATTTATTTTTATTTTTATTTTTTACATTTATGTGCTACAGATTTTTAAAATTTCTTCTTCTACATATTCTGTATATTTATTTGTTAATCATTTGTTGAAGTGCTCTACTGCAATTAGTTAACACAGATTCTTAAAAATAGAAGAACTGGGGCACACAAAAGCGAGGGCCTAGACTTTCAAAACTATTTAGTGATCTTAGTCTCACTGATTTCAATAGTGATTGTAGGAGAGTGAGATAACTATACTTAAAATACTATACTTAAAAATACTAAAAAATCTGGACCTAGTGATTTAACTAAGAGCATACCTGAAGTATATGTTACAACAACATAGTAAGTTTAGTCGCCTCACATTGATAGGAGCCGAGGGAATGGCTTGAAGCTGCAACAGGGAAGGATCAGGCTGGATGTTAGGAAAAGGTTCTTCACTGGGGGGGGGGGGGGGTTGGGCACTAGAACAGGCTCCCCAGAGAAATGGTCATGTCATCAAGCCTGTCAGAGTTCAAAAATCATTTAGGCGATGCTCTTCGACATCTGGTCTGATTTTTAAGTTGCCCTGTGTGGAGCCAAGAATTAGCCTCAATGATCCTTGTGGTTCCCTTTCAACTCAGGATATTCTATGGCTCTATGCATTTCTTTTACCTCTAAATTCATTTACCAATACCTGAAGTTGAATTACAATTGTTATGTGTCAGTTAAATGGAAAGTTTTTATCTTTATGTTTTATAAGATAGAAAAATATTGTAGCTTTTGTGATATAAAAGTTTTTATTTTATTTTAAGATTAGTTTCAGGGTGTGGTCCCAACAATGGAATTTCTTATTCTTAAATTTGGTGCTAAGGACAGGTTTAAGGTACAGCTTTTGTTCTTCAGCTTTGTCCTGAAGTTTACTTAGCCATATTTTAAGTCACTATATCAGATTGTCATTGAAGATGGTCTACTCAATATATTTCAAAGCTTTATTTCAGGATATGAAATGTCTTGACTCATAAAATAAAGCCTGGAAGACTACAGATTTAATGGCTAGCTTAAGTAGTTCTATTATTTACTTCCATCATTCCATTATGATGAAGTATCAATATTAAATACTGCAGAATTTTGATTTTATTAACTTGCTTCTTGAATGAATAAGGGCTTGTCAATGTGTTGGTTTTTTTTTCATCTCAACATTAATAGTATGCATTTTGTCAAGCTTGTATTATGTCATTAGTGATTTTACTTCAAAACCAGGCTTAACTGCCTTTCATGTATATATACCAATGTCTTGAGATACAGGACTCCAAACATATATTTCCACACAAAGATGATGCCTTAATTTCCAAAATGCCCCTCATTTTATTATTGCACCTTGAAAACTGTTCCTATTTCTTAAAGAAAATATTCATAGCAATAAAAATCAGATAAATTACGGAAACACACATTAAAAAAAAAATCTTAAGAAAGATATTCTTTGGGCTATGAAGAATCAAAGGAAACAGATAAATAGGAAATCAAGACTTAAAACTGAAGAGGAAGCCTTAGAGAAGTAGATATCAACTAATCAAAGTAGTAGGCAAGGTTACAACTGTTGTGGAAGTAGTTTAAGTCAGTTAAAGCAGAATGTAAGATGATGAGAATAAATTAAAAACATATAGAAAGCTGAGAGTCAGAAGGATGTTTATAATATGAAAAGGTGTTTTTGCATGAGAGAAAGAGATTTTCTCCTATTTGGCAAGAGTTGAGAACAACTTAAGAAAATCTGCATAAATTTCTGTCACTTTGTCATAATCTGTATTTTGAAATTGGTCAAAATTGGACGGTGTTAATCAATACAATATTAAAAGAGTGTTGACTGTTTTGCAAGGGGGTTGCAGGGCTGATTATCTTTGGGTTTGTACTTTTTTAAGCATAGTACCTGATGGCTTCCCTTATCTAAGCTAAGACTATGTGACGTTATTGAAAGACTCATCCAACTGACAAGATAAATACTCACATTTAAGGGTTCTAGGAGATTATTTTTTTCCAAGTTGCACACACAGCAATAGCAAATGGAGTATAAAGTTGTTGTATGTCTTGCAACCTTCAGGCTTCATAAGCACTATAAATACCATTTACTCAATCACTAAATAGGTTGGTTAGCTACAAGCTAATATTGCGAGGACAGGTATTCTTTCCTCATTAAAATAACATAAACAATTTTTCTTTCATTGTAGTTCAGATATGTTGACTTTTATGTAGCTATCTTTTGTAGCTGAAAATAAGATACAGTTTAGATTGCAGTACTCACAACTCTGAGTGTTGGGAATTGATCTAAAGACTGTGTATAACCCTTTGTCTGTGGATGTTACAGTTTGTGTGGTAACTGCCCTCCCACTGCTGTTCACATTTCTGAAATCTGAGCTGTGGTGCACTGTTTTCAATTAAGGCCTTTTGCCTGGGTTAATACTTGAGATCCACAGTAAATAAAATCTTTAGGCTTTGAAACACTTTATCAGAAGACAGCAATTTCGGCAAAAAAAAATAGATTAATTAGTTGTCCATATATGATTTCCAAGTCATAGATCTCCAGACTTGCATAAAATAAGCTGTGTGCTTCCTGCATATCTGCCAATTGGACAAAAATATCAAAAGGGTAAAATATAAAGGCTCTTTCATTTTGTGCTATAGAAGCAAAAGTGTTGTAGTTTGCAGATAATCACAGAATCACAGAATCACAGAATTTCTAGGTTGGAAGAGACCTCAAGATCATCGAGTCCTCTGACCTAACACTAACAGTCCCCACTAAACCATATCCCTAAGCTCTACATCTAAACGTCTTTTAAAGACTTCCAGGGATGGTGACTCCACCACTTCCCTGGGCAGCCTGTTCCAATGTCTAACAACCCTTTAGGTAAAGAAGTTCTTCCTAACATCCAGCCTAAAACTCCCCTGGCGCAACTTAAGCCCATTCCCCCTTGTCCTGTCACCAGGCACGTGGGAGAACAGACCAACCCCCACCTCTCTACAGCCTCCTTTAAGGTACCTGTAGAGAGCAATAAGGTTGCCCCTGAGCCTCCTTTTCTCCAGGCTGAACAAGCCCAGCTCCTTCAGCCGCTCCTTGTAGGACTTTTTTTCTCGCCACATTTTTTCAATACATGGCATTTGGAATGCCACTGACAGCAGTCATTGAGGGAAAGTTTTATGTCATGCAAGTCGGAGACTAAAGTATGTGGTTTACTTAGGTCTACAATTGTATGTGACCAGTAGCCTAATTTTAAAGATCCAGGCCATCTCTTTTCTGTCATTTCCTGGATTTATGTTCACACAAAGAGGTGGCATTAGGTGGCTACAGTTACTTCTACTGACTGTGCAGTTTTCTGTGAGACCCAGGCAGACAGGAAAACCAGAACAGATTTTTTCATTTTCTATTGCCTCTGTACTGAAAGATCATTTATTTAGGATAAGTGGGGGGGGAAGTCAAGAAAAAGATGGAGAATAAAAAGTCCATGAGAACTATTCTCTTCAAGCATCTGTTGGCTATTGTATGAATGCAACTAATAACAGTATTTTTTCAGCATATGCATATGTATATATATAACTATTGTTGCCTGAAAGCTAACATATGATAAAGTATTGCCTATACTGAGTGTTCATCATTAAATCTGTCTTGTGAGAAGTGCTAACCTTTCTGTGAACCTATATGATCCCAGTAAACACATTACTTTTGTCAGTAGCTTTGAACGGTTTGAAAACAGCAGAGTTAACATCTCTAAAATACATTTTAGACAAAGTGGAAGTTAAGAGAGGATATTGAATTACCCCTATGTAACAGAGTATTTGTAGTGATATAATGTTTGTTATTTGTTTGTACTTTTTTAATGACAGTTGAAGACATTATTGTTTTAAGGCGCTTTACTGTGGTACTTATAGAACAAGCCCCCAGTTATCATGATACTATATTTATAAAAAAAAAGTTTTGTTTCCCATGGAAGAGTCAATGAAACAGAATTTTTCATCTCATTTTGAAAAAAAAAAAAAAAAAACAACAACAACAACAACAACAAAAAACGTGGATATTGAAATATCTATTTTCAAGACAGTATGCTGTTTGCTTTTAAGAACAGTAGGGAAAAAAATGTAGTGCCCAGATGAAGCTGTTTGATTAGGTTCAAGAACTGCTTCCTGGAGAGGTCCTGGCCTAACTACTACTAGCTATACATGCATCTGTGACAGGTGGGAATGTCCTCCCTCTTTTTTAACACTAATGAACTAAAAATAGAGAATTATCCCCTTCTTTTATGGTATTTTCATTCTTTTCAGTGAATGAGAATTTTCCTTTTTGTTTGTATTTCCACTTGTACTGGGTCTGGCTGGGATGTTAACTTTCCCTGCAGCAGCCCATACAGTAATGTGCTCTGCACTTGTAGCTAGAACAGCAGTGGTATTACACCGGTGTTGTGTCTGCTGCTGAGCAGTGCTGGCACAGCATCAGGACTCTCTCTAACCCTCCTAGGGGGTGGGCAAAAAGTAAGAAAAAAAACATCACCAGGGCAGCTGACCTAAACCAACCAAAGGGATATTCCATGCCATATGATATTACACTCAGCAATAAAAGGTGGAAAAAGGAAGAAGAGAGGAGGGGTGGGCTCTTGTGAAAACGTCGGTCCTCCTCCCAAACACTGGCTACGTGCGTTGAGGCCCTGCTTCAAGGACATGGTCAATCATCGCTCATTTGTGGGAAGTAGAGAGTAATTTCTTTCTTCTGCATTTCCACATAACCTTTTTTTTTTTTTTTTCCCTTTTCCCCTCCCTTCCCCCTTTCTTTTTTTTTTTTTCCCCCTTTATTTAAATTGTTTAGTTAATATTTCCTTAACAATTGTTTTTTTGTTTTTTGTTTTTTTTTTGTTTCCCTTTAATTAAATTATCCTTATCTCAACCCGTGAGTTGTTCTTTACTTTAGTTCTTCCCCTCCTCATCTAAGGAGGGGGAGTGAGAGAGCGGTTGTGGTGTTTAGCTGCCTAGCATGCTAAAACTACCACACCACTTTGTAAACCTTTTCCAGGTAGGTTGTTATATTGGCATACCACTTCAGGTATGACTATTTAAGGTTTTCTGCTGTTTTGTAGAATAGAATATGGGACAAATTCACAAGTGCATTTCAGCAGCTTTGCACCAGTCTGGTGGCACAAAGTAGCCATGAAACTGACTTAACTGACCAGCTGAATTGGGTTTATGGCCTCCTTGGGCTACTGGAATACTGCAAAGCAGCTGGAGTACACTGCTGGTGTATCTGGCCCTAGACTGCTTGCATAATATGAAATATTGTTGTACACTGTCCCATGGAGATCCTCTTAAAACTGTGCTTATCTAGTGATTTTGTACCTGCAAACATGCATTTAAATAAAAACTACCAACATGTACTGTGTTAGGTAGATTTCACAGTAGTACATCTGATGAACTTCAAAGATTATGCTAAATGCTGTTGTTAGTCCTATTTCAGTTAAAAGGATAACTGACAGAGAAGTTGGATGCACCTATTATATAGTTCAGATCAGGTATGTACTTTCAAAGTAAAACTCTCGGTCATTTCTCTTCATGCATTTTGGTTCATATCATAAGACAGTTTTGGAGTATACACTTAATGCCTTTTGAATGAAGCAATACAGAAAGCTGCAGTTTGGAAGTAGCCATGCTGCATCCCAACAACTAATAAGCATTCAGTCCATGGGGCTGAACTACAATTCATCCATAATAACACAGACACATACCATGCCAAAAATAAATAAAGAGATAAAGTGGACTTCAGGTGTTTGCTACTAACTGTTTTATTCCAGATTAGCTCTTACATGTGTTCCACTACTTGTGAATGTACAGAGAGAGGTAAGCGACTTGTCTGTGCTACTGTATACTAAGAACCAATTCTAGGTTTACTGTAATTAATCAATTTCTTCCTTTGTATTACAACCAAAGTTTTTCACAATTTTTCTGCAAACTTTTATCTTTTGCAATGTAATTTTTTAAAAACTGTATTGTAAGAAAATAGATTCCAAGTTCAACTGCTCATCAAGGACTATTTGAACTTTCTGTGGATCTAGAGTTCTTAAAAACCATGTGCATACACCATGTGCTCGCTCGCTCTCTTTCTAAGCAAAGAACCATGAGTTGAGACTTCAGATTACTGAGGCTTTATTACTGCCATGGATTATATTGCCTTTAATGTAGTGATGGTAATATAGAGCAGGAGCAGGGGAAACCTTTGCACAGTTAACTCTCAAATGATTTCATACTTAATAAATCACCAAAAAATCTTTTTTATGTCATATGCCCCAAATACCTACTACTAAGAAGGCCCATGCTTGTGGCAGTTTCATGGTGATGAGCCTTAGCTATTTATTTCCTACTCTTTAGTGCACTACCACAGCTTGGTTTTGTCTTTTGTCTTTTGTCTTTTGTCTTTTGTCTTTTGTCAGGTATTAGAGAGAGGTTCAGCTAGAGATGAGCTGTCCCACTGTATAGAAAACATGAGATTTTTCCAGCTGGACATAGTAGAGAAAGCAATACTGAAGGCATATTGAATCAACTAGGGGAAAAGACAATGTACTGACTAAAGTACACAAACCACAGGTTTACTATTATTGCCCTATGTACTTACATTTTAATTACCATCAGCTAAAGCCACTATAAATCTTCAAGCACTGCACATAGTGATATGCTAATTAGGGAAATGGTGTTGCATTGAACATCGACTTCGCTTTACAAATTAATTTAATATTTTAATCATGTAGATCATATTGCAGCAATCCACTCTTGAGCTGAGGACAATATAAATTTCATTAACAAGGTCCACATCCCCCATGCCAAAGCCACAATCTTTGGGCCAGATGGCGATGGTATTAAGAAAATACAATGTACAAACAGCTGTTAAAAAATCAGCTAACAGCAGATGAAATTCCAAAGCTACATGCAGATTGCCTATTCAAATAAAAGCTGCCAATAGGAAGAAAAGATAGAATCCTGTTTTACCTTCTGACCAATATTTTAAGTCTCTACCCATTATCCATGGTGTTTTATGTGTCTAGGTGTCTCAGTTTGTTATTTTAATCAAGCTTTCATCTAGGACCTTTGATTAGCTCCTTGTTTCATGCATCTTGTTACTTGCAACAAACTACAGTCCACAAGCAGGAGTTTGGAAATGTAATTTTGTGTGGCTAGTCTTTTCTATTTATTTTATTTTATTTTATTTTATTTTATTTTATTTTATTTTATTTTATTTTATTTTATTTTATTTTATTTTATTTTATTAATTTATTTAGATGTAAGGTGACAAAAAACATTTATGTGGTCAATTAGAAGAGATTGCCACATCTTCCTGTAGGTTCTTTCAAGGAAACAGCAGATTCTGACACTGTTACATGACTTCAGATTTACGTGTGTAATTTCACAGCTCTGAATGAAGTGAGATTTGAGTTTTGAAAACAGAATATGGCACAGAGACAAATAAATAGTGAATTAAATATAGTCTATATAAATATATAGAGAGATTTATAAATTCTAAAAAATAAAAATCTAATATATATATAAACTATAAATCTATATAAATAAATAAATTTAAATAAATATAGCATGTGTATATATATATATATATTTTGGTACTGAGGTCAACTAACACCCACACACACCCATACACCAATGTAGCTTAATACAGAACAAGAGAGCCAGGAACCTCTTGGGAACCATCCCTGACTCCCTACCTACTGAACCATGTGTTCAAAGTGTATGGGAGAACATGAGTTAAAGACATGCCAGAGACTTTGCATATTGTTTAACTATGTAAACAGTAGTTCTCCGGTTCCTGAAAATACTCAGTGGTATTGTTCAACCTATTACTAGAGATGCAGCCATGGTTTTTGTGTGTAGGTCTTCCAGCTATGCACTATGGGTTAAAAACATTTAGCAGAGAGTTGGTGTTGTTACATTACTAGAATCTTATTGATGATCAGTTTCTACATTTCATTTATTAAAAAACAAAATTTTTAAAAATACATGTTTTTATCAACAGTATAAAAATAAGTAAGTCAAATTCTTGAGTATTCAGAGTCTGGTTATCTGTACAAAGATCTTGCATGTGTTCATTATATACCATTTACTCTAAGTGATGGTATATTACATGGTATACTCACAGGTGTCATACAAACTTTTACATCTATGAATTGCAGACCATTTTGATAGCAACATTGAGACTGAAATCTGTTTTTCATGCTACCAAAAAACCATGTTCTGAATTTAATAGCTAAATTTGATGATGATGAAATTTTCATTTACTATGAATTTTAATTTATAAACATAAAAACATATCTGAAAAATTCACAATGGACAGAAAAGATATTTAATCTTCAGTGAGTTTTTGATCAAATCATATTTTTATAGCTTTGTCTTGTATGTAGTTTACAGATGGCTGTACTTTCACATGGGAAAAGACTGATTTATAAAAACGTATTTTCAAAGACAGATCAAAGAGAAGGAATAGTGGACAATTCATGAGAAGCAAAACAATGTAGCAAATCACTAAACACAGTTAAGGTTTACTAAGGAGCAAAATGCCAATTTTAGAAAATTGCCTTTCTCAGCTTGAAAACCTGAGTTGGTATCCAAAACTGAAGAGACCTGTCAGTGGAGAAAGATGTTGAGTAAAATTAGCCTCAGTTGCTATGCTACAAACACATTTATTCCTATTAACGTCACTTAGTTCTATATTAACCAGACAGTTTTAAAATGGCATTCACAAGCTTTTTGTTTGTTTTTCAATTAGACTGATTGTTTCCCTGCTTGACATCTATCTAAGAGACATACATTATTAATAGTAATAATCAAAGAGTTTGTATTTATCTTTGACATACAGAATAGCATTGTTCAAAAAGACAGCTTCCAAGAAAATTGTGTCATTCTAGCCATACCTATGATTTTCAGAATCTTTTTATTCTGAATTAACACCAAATCTAATATTTCAAATTACTAGGCAGCAATTTGGTCATCCTTAAATGTGAACTCATTATTCCACATTTTCTAAAATTATGTAATTTAATTTCTATGTTTAAATCTGATTTTAGGAGCTTAATGTTACTTTAAAAGAAAAATCATGAATGATGATTTTAATACCTAATATGTATATTCTGGAGAGCATAGGTGAACCTAGCCAATTGCCCAATAGCAGAACTTTTATTGTATTACATTATCTGCTTGAAATATAAGTATGAAAGTTAGTACGTGTACTGCTCATTTCACTCAAGTTTCCTTGGTTACATAAAGTCCAACAGTGTTCACCATTTCCCATTTCCCATGAAAAGAACAGTTGCACTATTCTTTTGTAGTTCTTGTGTGACAAAAAAACAAACAAACAAACAAACAAAAAACACTTGCAAACAGTGAGGAGACAAATGAAAAAATAAAATAAAATACTATAACCTTATCTAACTTTTTCTGTCTTTGAAATGTGTGGCCAACAACAGAATTTGCAGTTCACTTCCAGACTTCCAGTGTAAACTAATACACACCTTCAAGAAAGCAAGACTTAATGCATCATTAAATAAATAATTTTCATTTGTTTTGGTGGATTGTGTTGTTTTTATTTGTTCGTTTGTTTGTCTTATTGTTAAACCATAAGTCTGAATCTCCACTCACCTGGAGTTTGTCAATATTCAGAATTAAAGTGTTGGTTCAAGCTTGAAAGTAACTCTGAGTTGGACAAATCACTACAATAGGTCTATTAGAAGCTCTTCAATACATTAAGTAAAACAAATTTTTGTTAGGTATGTGCCACCTCTGGGCTACTGAATTGTTTCTAGAACATGAGGCATGAAGATATTCACTGTTGTAATAAAGACTTATTGACGTAGATAGGTTTTGTATAAATCCCTTTTTCAAAAACATTTTTGTGAATAACATGTGGTGTTAACACTTATACTAGAGAATAGTATTAAATTTTGAGCTACAAATATTCCCATGGATGCTATGAACTAACGGAGAATAACCATTTAGTTATAAAACAGATCTAAAGAAAAATGAGGTAAACAATTATCTGTATAAAGTGTTGCTTTCACCAGCTGTGCATACAACTACACCGTCTAAAAAACTACAAATTTTAATGTATTCTTCCCCAGGAAACCTATTGTTTTTTCATATATGATGTGTAAAAATCCCACTCTAGAGACTATACACATATAAAGCATAGGTTATACAGTCAGTTGTTCTACGTATTGGTTGTGTTCAACAGCTTTACAATATTTGATTTGCTCTTCTATTGGTAAAACATCTTATTTATGACCATAACACATAAATGGCAAGTGAATTAGGAGGAAAAATATTAAATTAATTACAGATGACAAAGGATGGTTGAAATGATCCTTCACACCCTCTTTGCTCATCCAACTGTGATGTCGTTTAATTATCCTTAAGAACATAAGAAACCTGAGAGCAAATATTGGTGAGAGACACTGAATGGACTATTTTGTACATTTCCTTACCCAAATCCACATTCTGTTCTCAGAATCATTCTGACCCACAGGGTTGATAGTGTTTCCTTTAGTCAGCTTTCTCTGCAGTAGACCTATTCTCGACTTCTGCTTGCATGAACTGACATGGAGCCAAGCTGAACTAAACCCATTAATTGCTGGAAGCTGTTTCACTAAAATATAATGGGCCTTGTTTCTAGGAACCACCTTCATTTCTTAGCATTCATCTCTCTGAAATCTGTAATAGGCAACTGTTCCCATGCAGTTCATGCAAGTGCATGTCAATACAAGAGACTCGCAGGTTTAGCACGAAGCACATCACATAAGCATAAATTTCTCGTGTTGAAAACGTTTAACAAGGGTGATAAAACTATGCAATAATTTACAAGGACATTCAGAATACAGATATAACTAAGTACATAAACATAGATTTCTTCCCAAAAGTATAACCAAGAGTGCTGGCTATTAGCAGAACATTAATGGTAGCATTTTTAGTCTAAATAACAAGTAATTAGCCAAGGACATTAGACAATAATGAGAGCTAGTAATCATTTTTTTATCAGGGAAATTAGACGGGACTCATTTAAAAAAAAAAAAAAAAAAAAAAAAAAACATTTAATGCAAACAGCTTAATGAATATGTAAAAGGTAGAAGTTATGCACAAAACGAGATGTATTCTGCAAGTCAAAGATAATTACTGTATCTTGACTGTTATGCATGAAATTGTATAGTGCAATTCTTGTCTCCTTTCTCCTTCTTGTGCATGCTTAAATATTGACAGTATTTTTTTTGGTGTTTCCAAATTACTCAGCTTGGTATGTGGAATGAAATAAATGCTGATTGGTTTTGATAAAGCTCTTTTTTTTTTTTTTTTTATCTGCCTTTTTGATACATGATCTTTGAGAAAATTCATGATTTTTTTTTCTATGATTTATCATTTATTATTATTATTTAGACAAGAGAACAAGGGCGAAGTTGGTATCTTCTTTTTCTCTCTATGACTGAGTAAGATGTCAAGGAAGCTGAATTTATATAGGCATTACAGGTATCCTGGCCTCAGGGTGCTTAGAGGAAACCTATAAGCATATGTTTTGTGGTGTTTTGTTGTTGTTGCTGTTTTGTATTGTTTTCATTGGTGTAAATCTATTTCTTGAAACTGATGATGAAGTGTGATGGAAACTGCCTATAGTGGCAGTACCACTCATTTATTTCAGCAGAATTATAAGTGGGACTGAAAGTTGTTGAAATGAATGGGCTTACTACACGGAAATGCCAGCACTTGAAGAGTTCAGAATTCACAAAAGAGTGAAAACATTTACGTGCTGCTCTTATGTGAATTGGCAACCTTTCATTTCAAAGGATCCCTATTCTTTGTAAATAGATATTCAGACATACACAGTCACTTGATCCTCCAGTGATGAGAAATGTTGTGAGCACTTAGTAGCTCAAAATTGCACACCCAGAATTTAACAGAGGGAAGTGCACCTGAAAGTAAAATACTCCTTCAATATTGCACCTGTAAGTAAAACACTCCATCATAACTCCCTGACATGATTAGGATAGGCAGCATTGACACTGTGAAGAAGCTGTCATTCTTCTTGATAGGAACTGGTGAGCACAATTGTAATATAATCATTCAGTATGAGGAAAAGGCTTTTAAATAAAAACATCTCTATGTATCTTCTAAGGTAGGCTTTCCAAATTGGGCAGACCTAACTTCTTCATATATGCCGATCCAAGAAAAGTATATGCTTCCTCCCTCATATCTACTCCTCAAATCTCTTTCTGTGGAGACTGTTTTAAAGCTTCATTACAGAGCTATTATGATGTGATGTGAATGTGATCGGTGATAAGAAAGCTGAAAGAAGAGCCAAAATAATGAAACAGAAAATTCTCCTTCAATTACCCGGTAGCAACACTCTAGTGTTTGCTGAGGAGTGGCTTAGCTTGAACTACTCTGTTCATTCTGGCTGATCTTCCAAGCATCCTCTCATTAATCAAGCCAAGCTATACCCTAAACATGCCAAAAATAAAAAAATAAAAAAATAAAAAATAAAAAATAAAAATAAAAATAATAAAAAAAAATCACATCCTTATTAGTCAGTCCCTTGTATTGTACCTTCACTAGAGTAAAAAATATTATAGACATTCTGTGTCTATGCCTAGAAATACTGGTATTCGTGTTACCTTAAAAAGAAGTTGAACGGGTCAACAGTAGCATCAGTAGAGCTCTTACCAACCAAAGACCAAAGGTGATTAAGTCAAATCGTGGCCAGCTAAGATATACTAAAGTTGGCAAAGGTTTTGGGTGCAGGTGTTTTAAGTATTTTGTGGCACACCTTGAGCAGCTTCAGTAGATCTAAGCGTCAATACGTTTCCCTACACTTGTTTGACATTCCATCTCAGGACTAATTAATCTCAAGCCTTTATAAATTTAAAGGTGACTATTAACTCACTTACCTCTACAGTTCTTAATGCTACCATAATTTTTTCCACAGATTCTTACAATATATTTAGTGAATATATTTTAATTGTAAAATAATAAAATAATTGGAAATTGCTGGCCTATATTGCCCAATCCTTTCCTATGATAATACTTCTAAATTATGTTTTCTCTTTTGGTGACTAAACAGACCTGAATAACAAAAATACCTTCAACACATATGAGTATTTAAACAGATAAACCTATTTCTACAGACTATTAGGGACCTGAATTTTGTCTTCCATTTTCTGAATTCACTTTGCTTTTAACAGCACTGGCACAGTCCATCCAAGTTACCTCATCTGTGCTAAGCAGGAGGCTATGTTTAAAGTTAGGATAACCTCTCTACTGTCTGTGATTATAGGGCATTCTTGTGACTTGAATACCACATATGGCTAGTTCTTTCCTCCAGTTTGTTTTACTGTAATTTTAAACTGAAATGAATGGAGAAAAAAAAAATTAAAGGTGCATTGTCTGTCTGCTGCTCAGCTGCATTAATATTAATTCCTATTTTTTGAATGAAACTAACTTACTTCTAAACATAGTCTACCAGGAGAAAACAGTGAAATAGAAGGGGATTAAAAGATATATTTGTGCCATCATCTGATTACACTCAGTTTTGATAGAGTTCAATATTTATTTATTACCTTTGCTACATTTTCTTCTGGCAAGTACACTCCCATTATTACAGTATGTCTAAAGTTTGTGTAAGCATAAAACAAGAAATAAATATAACATTATTTAAAATTTGTATATTATGTACATAGTACTTTGTTTATCTTAATACAGCCTGGTAGATGCAGACTGACATGGTCAATGTTGTGGACAATCTCTGAAAATACCCTGTGTATTGAACTTATACCTCTTATTTTGCTTTGTTTCTAAACTTTTCATAAGAACACTGGATAATACAGTAGAATTTAACTCTATTTGGCTAACCAAATCAAGTTTGTGAAGAGTTTATCAGCACTTTTTACTTTTTATCATATGATTCTTACAGGTTAATCCTGCATTCTCCTGCTGGTGAAAATAATAATAATAATAATAAAAACTCTACATAAAAATAATATTTGGTTTTCTACTCAACAAATGAAGTCATTACAACTTTGACAAGTAATAAAATAAATTCGATATGTTTATCAAAAAAAAAATAGTTGAGTTTTGCATTTATGAAATATAAATCATCAAAATAGGGTTAAAAAATTGCAAAATACAACCAAACTATTTATTAAAAACAGTATATATATATATACAGACTTGAAAGTCCTAAACTTTATCTCTTAAGAACACTGCCGCCTTTTACAACCCCAAGTTTGCACTTTATTCTGTTGGAAATCTTTGTAGCAAGAGCTATGAATGAAAAATGCATGCTGCTTATGTGCTTGGTAGTCTCTAACAGTTTTGTAAAAGTACCTTATAAAATACAGCAACCTACAAAACTCATTATTTAAGTGCATGTGGCAATCCCATGAAATGATTTGTTCATGTGATTAAAATAAAATATTTCTCTTCAGTTCAAGCTTGTATTAAAATATCTTTTTCTTTAGCTATATCTGGAGGCAGTATTAAGAAATTTGCCCAGTAAGCATTGGTCATTTGAAAGAGATAAAAAAAAATCAACAAAATAATGCTGTTTCTTCATATTCCTCTCTTTGTACTGTAAAGATGTGATACTGTACAAAGATTATGTTGTGCAGAAGCAGCTACCATGTCCATTTGGATGAGAATAACACACACACACACACACAAAAAAAAAAAAAAAAATTAATTTGTGCAGCTGCATTGCAGGATCTTAAGACTGTAAAAATATATAAATAAATAAATAATCGTAATTTCAAATGCAGAGTATTCTGTTAAATTTATTTGAAATCTTAAAAATGGCTAAATGGCACTACTCCAAGGCACAATTTGACAGTGGCTAGTTTCCCAGACAGTGCTGGGGAATCATCTCGAAAAGAAAAGTTTTAGCTGTGTACATGCTATGGTGTGAAATATAGAATCACAGAATCATAGAATCATTTAGGTTGGAAAAGATCTCTAAGATCACCAAGTCCAACCATTAACATGGCACTGCCAAGTTGACCACTAAAACATGTCCCTAAGGACCACATCTACACATCTTTTAAATACATCCAGGGATGGTGATTCAACTGCTTCCCTGGACAGCCTTTCCATTGATTCAAAACACATTCAGTGAAGAAGTTTTTCCTAATATCCAATCTAAACCCCCCTTGGTGCAACTTGAGGTCATTTCATCTTGTCCTATTGCTTGTTGCTTGGGAGAAGAGACTGCCCCTCACCTTGCTATAACCTCATTTGAGGTAGTTGTAGACAGCCATAAGGTCTCTTCTAAGCCTCCTTTCTCTAGGCTACATAACCTCAGTTCCTTCAGCCATTCCTTCACCAGCTTTGTTGCCCTTCTTTGGACACTTTCCAGCACCTCAATATCCTTCTTGAATATAGTAGGGGCTCAAAACCAAACACAGTACTTGAGGGGCCATGCTGTTCCTGATACAAGCCAGGATGCCGTTAGCCTTCTTGCCACTTGAACACACTGCTGGCTCATATTCAGCTGGCTACCAACCAGTGCCCCCAGGTCCTTTTCTGTGTGCAAGCTTTCCAGCCACTCTTCCCTGAGCTTGTAGTGTTGCCTGATGTTGTTGTGACTCAAGTGCAGACACTTAACTTTGTTGAACCTCATACAGTTGGCCTTAGCCAATCAGTCACAGAATCACAGAATCACAGAATTTCTAGGTTGGAAGAGACCTCAAGATCATCGAGTCCAACCTCTGACCTAACACTAACAGTCCCCACTAAACCATATCCTTAAACTCTACATCTAAACGTCTTTTAAAGACTTCCAGGGATGGTGACTCCACCACTTCCCTGGGCAGCCTGTTCCAATGTCTAACAACCCTTTAGGTAAAGAAGTTCTTCCTAACATCCAACCTAAAACTCCCCTGGTGCAACTTTAGCCCATTCCCCCTCGTCCTGTCACCAGGCACGTGGGAGAACAGACCAACCCCCACCTCTCTACAGCCTCCTTTAAGGTACCTGTAGAGAGCAATAAGGTTGCCCCTGAGCCCCCTTTTCTCCAGGCTGAACAAGCCCAGCTCCCTCAGCCGCTCCTCGTAGGACTTGTTCTCCAGGCCCCTCACCAGCTTTGTTGCCCTTCTCTGGACTCGCTCAAGCACCTCCATGTCCTTCTTGTAGCGAAGGACAAGAAAAGTGCAGACTATGGATAGTCCAGCCTATCCATATCCTTCTGAAGAGCCTTCCAACCCTCAAGCAGATCAACAGTCACAGCTAACTTGATGTCATCTACAAACTTACTGAGAGTGTACTTGCTCCCCTCATTGATAAAGTATTGAAGAGAAGTGGCCCTAAGGCCCTAAGGTGTCCCGAGGGACACCACTAGTGACCAGCCTCCATCTTGTAGATGGGCATCCCATTTGTTATCCTCCAGTCAGGATAGGCAGGATTGCAGATAAATGATGGAAAGCTGCTTGGTGAGCACTTCTGCCAGCTCTTTTGGGTGGATCCCATCAGACCTTATAAAGATTTGTGTGCATCTAAGTGATGTAGCAGGTTGCTAACTATTTCCTGTTGGATTGTTGGGGCTTCATTCTGTTCCCTGCCCCTGCCTTCCAGCTCTGGGGGGCTGGGTACCTGGAGCATAACTAGTCTTACTACTAAAGACTGAGGCAAAGAAGGCATTAAGTACCTCAATCTTTTCCTCATCCTTTGTCACTGTATCCCTGCTGCATCCAATAAAGGATGGAGATTCTCCGTCATCCTTTTGTTGCTAATGTATTTGAAGAAGCATTTTTATTGTCTTTAACAGCAGTAGCCAGATTAGGCTCCTCATGACATCTCTGTTGTCCTCATAAGTAGTGGTCTGCCTCTTCTTCCAAAGGTCATACATTCTCTCTCTCTCTCTCTCTCTCTCTCTCTCTCTTTTTATTTTTTTATTTTTTATTTTTTCCTTTGCTGCTCTCCCACATGGACAAAAGCAGAAAAGCAGGTAATTGTAGGAATAAATACTGGGAGAGATGACAGTTAATATCTGTTGTGGCTTCTCTGTTTACCCTGAAATAATCTTCTGAGTTTGAATTTTCTTCTGAAACACATTTTGTGGATTATCTTAGTTGTTCAGAAAGGATATATTTGTTATTCTGTATGATAAACCTTGAGGCTGAAAAATTCACTGGTAATTACACAGCTGGGGATCACTTTGTATCCTGATAGAATGAGTGACGGCTGAATTGAATATCAGTCTGGAAATGTGTCTGGATTTAGACACAAAATGTGTACTAGTAGCTTTAAAATGTTAGGTATGCAACATGGTAAAATACAGGAAAGTTTGTTCTAACCTGATTTCTGTTGTTTGTTATTAATTATTATTATTTTTTATTCTTGTTATGCCTGAGTCTCCCTCCATTCTTAAAAAAGAATTTGAGTGGTTGAGTGTTAGACTGCTGAATTATATACTTGTAGTAGATAACACCTCTGCAAAAGTGTGCACTTAATTTGATTGAATAAATTTTAGAGAATTAAATTATTTTTAATTAATATAATTAAATTAATATAAAGAATGAATTCTCTCTGCTTTATTAATTATATTTTTATATATTAAGTTTACCTGAGTTTGGCTCAGAAGTTAAGGCCAAACATATGGTTTATTGCTTCTTAAAATAATCAGTCTTCATTTCTTATCAGATCTACTTTGGTGTTGTAAAGAATTCAGTGGCATACTCTGAGAGAGGTGTGTCTTTATTCACTTCTGCACAGGGGATCTTAATTCTGATGCAAGTGCAATTAGAGTAAATTATGAAAACAAATGAAAAAATATCACTGAGGAACCAGAGTAAATGGGATTATAAACAGGCCCAACACACCCACTTACTGGCTTTATTATCCTCCAGACAAATTTTTCATTTTTCTAGTCTGAGGCTCACCAAGACTGTATATAGACCTTTACTCACCTCCCGTGCAAACAGACCTTTAACCCTGCACTCACTATTTTTCTGGATTGCATTTAACTTATTGTGTGCATCAGTCTTGCTGTGACACTGGAGCTTTCCTGGGCTTTGGTTATCTTTTAAGGTCAAAAGCATATTCTGTGTCAATGCATCTGTACGTTCAGCAACCCTCTTTTTGCTGAAGTTTTAAGTGTAATTACCATTAAATATTACAGTACTGTAAATGAGCTCTGATTGAGATATCTTTAGTTTTTCTTATTGAGTAATATAATTTGTTTTACCAGTAACTGGACGTTCTGTGTGTGTACCAGAAGACCTTTGGCCTTCCAGTTCTTTCCAGACTTTTGAGTATACTTAGATCATAGTGGGCACAAATAACTGAGTATCAGGAAATGTGAGAAATAGCTCAGAATTCTTATCTAGATTGGTGTTTTGGTTAATAAAATGATTTCCTAGTCGAATCTGAGTCCAGGCATAAAGCCTGGACTATTTGAGCATAAAGCTTTAGAGGGAGGCTAAAACAATTTTTTAAGTATCCATAGCGACTGCAAATCCCAAGCTGAAAAGGTAACATTCTTTTAGCATGAGCACAAAACTGTCACCATGTCACAGTATGCTAAGCATCTGAATTTATATACAGACATTATACAGAAATTTGCCTCATAAGCTCCAAATAAAATAAAAATACTCACATAATGCTTACAGATCTGTATCTGACCAAATCTATTGTATTATTAAGATTTATAACTAATATTATTACCCTTGAGAGGAATGGTATCCTTATCTTGATGTTAAATTTACAGGTACAAAATATTATTATTTTTTTATGTGTAAATGTAATAGCCAAACATTGTGTGCCTCTAAACTAGTTATACCTTCTTTCTGTAGTATATGATTTTTCTCTTTGGTTGTAGACATATATATTTTAAGATTATCTCAGAAATTGAGAGATTTCACTTAATATATTTTTAATTTCTAGTGTGATCCATTTCTCCTCATCTATTTCACATTTTTATTTTTTTTCCTTTAATGTGACATGATCTCAGTGAACTATGATTGCTGTTAAGTATTGTTTCGTTCTATCCATTGTATCTCAAATCAGAATAGCAAAGCTAAGAATCTTCACTTTAAGTTGGGGAAAAATATGATGGCACTGCCTGTGGAATCCTCAGATGATAAAGAGTTCCTGGTTTCTCTGGGATATCCCAGAACACCCCAGCACCTAGTTTTAATTTAATTTTAGGTCAATAAATAGGCAATGATTCACCAAAAATACAGATTATTTTGCTAGTGAAAGATAAATTGTTTCTTCATATAGGTTGGAATGATACAGTTTCTCCAAAACTATTCTGTGTAGGTGTGAGTGGGAAAAAAAAAAAAAGAAAAAAAAAAGATTAAAGGTACAAAGACTCACCTGTTACCATGACATTCTTCTATACTAAGTCTCTCTGTTCTGATTTTTCTATGTATGCTTGTTCATCACCTCCAAATTTTTGTACTGTCAAAGCCTTGATATGCTAATTCCAAACTTTTCTTCATTTTTAGATGTTTAATTGTTATTCTTTCCCCTTATTAAGTTTCATTTTCCCAAGACATGCTTTATGAGGGAGAGCAATTAGTGAAATAATTTAGGAAGTAAATTAAAGGTCTTATTTCTCTGTTCAAACCCTTTTAATCTTTTTTTTTTTCTTCTTGATGACACTGTTTTTTTTTTTAACCTGATCTTACCAAGTAAAAATATCTTACCCTTCTTTCTGTAAGTTGTCGTTCAAAGGCTCTACTTTATTTTAAATAGCATTCTAAATCTCATATGTAAAAGGGATACAAAGTGGTCTGTGCTAGTTATTTTTATGCAGAGCTTGAAAGGCTGAATGAAGGTGGCATTTGGACAGGGATAAAAATAACTTCAGATGATTTGACATACTTCTCTAAAATGAGTCTGAATTATTTCTTTTCTAAGAGTGAAGGTATAAATCATCTTTCTTGTCAGTGAGGCCATAAATGTTGCTTATGTCAAGGTGGTCTTTACATCATGCAGTGTACTTGCAGAACAACTTGGAAATGGTCCATTTATGGCACAGTTCTATGAAGGATATCTCTGCTGTTTATATATATGTATATACCATGTATAAAGTATTTGAATGGTTTGATCGTATTTTATGACTGACAACCCATAGAGTTGTACTGGTTAACTGGATCCATTGTTTCTCTTAGTCCAGACAGTCTGTGGTGCTGGCTTCTAAACTGGTGAAAATCCATCCTTCCAGGAAATGAACTGTTTTGTTTTTGTTTTTGTTTTTGTTTTGTTTTGGTTTTTTTCTTCCTGGTTTTAATACATAAATTAGAAGTACTCAGAGGGCATAAAACCGTAACAATGGAGCACTGAGTCAAAACAAATAGCCAGATCTGTATTCTTTGTCTAGCAAAAGTAGAATTAGCCTAGGTAAGAAAATAAAAATAGAGCAAGTATTTGATATTTCCAGCTTTCCTCAGTCTGCAATATCTTAGGTCATTCTTTTTTTTTTTTTACTTTTTTTTTTAAAGAAGACTTTCTTTTATCTTTTTTTTTTTTTTTTTTTTTTTTTTTTTGGATATTGATAATATCATGCAGTGTACTTCATAGTAAAAATAAGCTGCATGTAAAAGATAGGTCCTTTTGTTTCCAGTCTCCCACCTGATAATTTCATCTGATAACCCAGTGCTTTAATGATATCAGAAACAGATCCATATTCATATTTCCCATGCCATTTATGATAATCTGTTATTCTATCTGTATTCATCTCTTATCCAGAGAAGTGAAATGCAGTTTTAGCAATATTTTTATTCATTTTTTTCTTCTAGAGGTGCCTTTCTATTCCTTGGATCTTTGCCCAACCTTGCTCGACGCTTTTTTTAATTCTTCTGCAACCTTTGGGAATTGCTTTGAACACTACAAGTGCAGTTAGTATTTAAAATGTAGGTCCATTTATATAACAGCAAAATTATTTCTTTAGTTTTGCTCTCCACTTTTTCCTTAACATTTCCTAGTACTTGAAACGCTTTAAGGATTTTTTTTTTTCATAAAAATAGCTGTTACAATACAAATATCTCTTACCTGAGTGTTTAAGTTCATTCAGAGCTTTTGTTGTGCATTAAGATCTGTTTTTCACACCACTTTTCATTTATCAACATTTAATTTTATTTTATTTCCCAGCTGCTCAGTTTCATAAGATGCCTTTGCAATATGCCTGAATCATTTAATTTTTACTAACCCAAATAACTAAGTAGTAGAGTAGTAGAGAAGTTTTACCTTGTTCAGAGGAGAAGACGGCTTTTAGTACAATACCTCTGAAAAATGTCAGCAAATTGGCTCTGTTTCCAGTGGCTGTTTCTCATCTAGTTTCAATGCATCTACAGAGTCCTTTTTCCAATGCATTCTTTTGGGTTAGTTTCCAGTATTATATGAAAGCTATTTAAGCAGCACTTACAGGAAGGTCCTATGAAAAGCCAATGGATTAGGCCCTCAAAAAATGGTACTGGAAAATTGCATACAACTTCTTAATCACTTTTACCACAGTTGATCACAAACCATCCAATTTTCCAGAAGCTTCTGTTGAAGGTGAAGTTAGGTCTTGCATTTCACAAGGGTTCTCACCCATGCCCTCTTCCTGTTTAATACACACTTGTTTTTCTCTTATGAGCAACCAGAGGGATTATTACACTTAATAATGAAAGTAGTCATTTGGGTTAATTGCAAACGAATAATCAGAAAATTCTAAGAACTACTTCAGCTATTCCCTATCTGCTTTTAAGATTTAAAGATGCTGTTAATAAGCAATGAAAATGCTTATTAATGCTTAGTCTGCTTGAAAATGGTTAGTTATTTTCAAACTACTGAATAAATTACATTTTTCATTCTTTTTCATTCTTTTATTCTCTCTCTCTCTCTTTTTTTTTTTTTTTTTTTTGAATAGTGATATGCTTGAGAAGCAGCACATTTGGAACCAAAGTTTAAAACTTCAACTACTTTTGTTCAAAACCTGTCACATTTCTAGCCCATAAAGTTTATCTTCTCTCTCTCAAAAACATTTATTTCCCCCCATTTCCTCTATCTGTGCAAATTCCAGTCCTCCTTCCTTCCTTCTGCATAATAATCACAGGAATCCCAACTCGTAACAGCATGCTGCTGAAGTTTATTATTGCCAATATTGTTAATTACTGATCTGGTTGGATATGCTGATTTAGTGGAGGAGGACTGCTCTCAGATTCTCCTGAGGACTATTTCTTAAAAATGGTGCTTGCTTCCTGTTATCCTTTTGTGATATTATTATTTATCGTGTGGCATGAGGAGATATGGTAACTAAGTACTTCTGCTCAGTTTTGGGTGTCACAGTACAAGACATAAAGCTGTCAGAGAGTGTCCAAAGAAGGGTAACACAGATGGTAAAAGATCTAGAGGGGAAGATGTATGAGGAGTGGCTGAAATCACTTCGATTGTTCACCTGGAGAAGAGGCTGAAGGGAGACCTCGTCACGGTCTACAACTTCCTCACAAGGGTGGGCAGAGTGGCAGATGCTGAGCTCTAGTGACCAGCAATAGGACCCAAGGGAACAGCTTGAAGCTGCAACAGGGAAGGTTCAGACTGGATATCGGGAAAAGGTTATTCACTGAGAGTTTGGCTGGGCACTGAACAGGCTCCACAGGGAAGTGGCCATGCCACCAAGACTGACAGAATTCAAGAAGCATTTGGACAATGCTCTCAGACACATGGTCTGATTTTTTGGGTGGTCCTTTGGGAACCCAGGAGTTGGACACTATCACCTTTGTGGGTCCCTTCCAACCCAGATGTTCTATGAGTCTATGATTCTAATGTCATCCATTATGTTTGAATAATTGTAGTAGTATTTGGCGTAATGACCACACAGTCACCAGGGTTCTTTTAAGATCAGTAACTGCTACTTCTTTATTGATGACATAACTTCATTATATATCTCCCTTATTGAGGACAGCCTCCCTTCTTATACCACAGCAGTACTTTTCCACTAACTATCCATTGATCAAACAATTTTGCCCGGAAACCAGCAAACCCCCAGCAACTTCCATGCCTTAATAGCAGGAGAACAAGCAACCTGAAATGGCAAGGTGTCTCCTGAATCACCCTTCTTTTTTCCCTCTAAACTCTTTACATTCCCGATGGCCTCATCATTAAGAGTCTGATGTTATCACCAACAATGGCACTTGTTGATCCCCTTGAACACACTCCCACAGTAATACAGAAAATTTTGAACAACCTGTTCTAGCAGTAGGTATCCGTGGCAGGGGTTTGGAACTAGATGATCTTCTAGGTCCCCTCCAACACAAAACATTGTATGATTCTATGATTCTATGATTCTAGGTTAGTCTTTCAATTAAAAGGTGGTACAAAAACTGTATTTGCCATTCTTCCCAGGAGACCTAACACCTGTATCTCACTCTTTGACTGATAATGGTTTCTGTGTATCTGAGCTGAAGAGCCTTAAGTTCCCTAGACTGAATGTCTTATCCTCCTTACATTGGTTTAAGAAGGGCTGTCTTCGTTGCTCTCAGTGGTGTTTTATCAGTGAGATGAGAACTGTAACCTGAGTATGTGGGAGGTGAAGAACAGGAAAACTTTAGGTGAAAGAACTGCTACCAGCAAAATCAGTATGAGCTAGGAAGAGGTTTTAAATATAAGAATTCACATGCAACTTAAAACTATTGGAAATCTCCCAAAATAGCTTCCACCTATTTTAAGAAAACATCTTTTTATTCAGGGTTATAAAAAAAAAAAAAAAAAAAAAAAAAAAAAAAAAGATGTAATAATTTGTGACACCCTGCAACAATACATAAATATAAACCAAAAACAATAACAAATCAGGCATTGCTTGAATAATGAGAGTAGCTTTCAAATATCCATCTCCCATGGGTGAATAAGGTTTTCATTTGTCTCCCTAGAAAATAAAGAGACATTTGGTTGCTTTACAGACAATCTTATCTGCATAAAACAGCACACCTGCCTGTTCAGTGCATATTCTTGCTGGATTTTAGCACCTCAGTTTCCCAGTCAGAAGAAATTTCCCTCCCTATCTCCACCCCCACTGTTAGCTGTGGGGTTTCAACAGATTATGGCTTGCAAAGACTGATCCATTTTAAGGTGACAATGTCATATCAAACTTCCCTATTTGTACTCACAAGCACTTCATATTGAACAGTCACAGGCAGAACAGGCAACTCTATTTTCTATTTCCTTTCTTCCTGGACATGAAGACCACTTGTTCTCTATTTTGAACCAAATCCACTGATAGAATGGAGAGATGAAATCTTGCTGAGACCTCTTTGGCTGTTGTGGAGGAAGGGCCAGTGGCAGCCCATGGTGTCATGTGCCTTTCTATACAGCCAGCATTTCTTCCAGGTCAGTAGGTAGGGGATGGGAGGAAAGAAGCACTGATTGGGAACCACTGCATGATCCCCTCAGGATTCACTGCTTAAAATGTTCTCAGTAGTGAATTGTTAATGATATACGGTAAAGGCTCTCCTGACCTAGGAAAGCATGGACATATGTTCCCCATATGTTCCCCATAAATAATCTGCTCCTCAGAAATGCACCACCCCTTTAAAAATGGTGCACCTTGAGAATTTACATCTTGGAGTCATCCATCATTTGTCATACAGGAGTTCTGTCCCACTGTGGTCAGCTCCCAGGGGCCTGTTGGCCTGGTGCTCTCACCCTCACTTTGGCAAATAATCCTGTAACTAAAATAAAGGAAAGGGAGGATAACAACATTAGTGTTTCAAGGGACCAGTGCCTGTGGGGACTCAGGTAAAGAAGTAAAGAGGTAAAGAAGAAATTGCAGACTTTCAAGCATTGCAGGTAGATTGCACTAATGCTCTATCACTGGGGAAGGCATTGTTTGGGAGGTGGGGGGTAGGATTTCTTAGTGAAAATATTATAAGCTTTCTGTAGATACATTATTTTCTGCAGCTTGAAATGGGCTACAGTGGAGTATAGTTCCTTGATATCATGTGTATGGTGGGAAAACTTCACACACTAGTAATGAAAAATGCAGTGCAATGGTCATGGCTCCTGCTGTAATATAGCCAATTCCCGCTGTGATACATTCAAGTTTTTGTATCCTGCTTTTTATGTGGCCATAATTAACATGTCAGTTCTAATGACAAAACTGATATTTGAAGGTCAGAAATTACAAAGAATCACATTTTGACAGCCTCTGTTACTGCCATTTGCTGGGAAGGAGAATTTAGCATATTTAACAAAGACAGGATTTTCTTATTATCTCTTCAAAGATTCAAGGATGGAGTAAGGCAATCACTCCTTCACAGAAGCTAGAGCAGCAGCAATCACCTTCCTCTGAAGTGAGAACTGCAAATCAGGCAGCAGAATGTGAAAATAGTATGCCTATCCCCCCCTGCACATGAATGCTGTTGCTGTGCTGGTAAAGCAAAGCCCTGTAAATTCCCTTGAGGGTATTTGGCCAACCCTGGCCTGCGACTATTTCAAGTGACCAGCATGGTGTCACAAGATGTCCATAGCTTGCCAGGAAATAGGCATGGTGTGCAGCCATTTTGCTTTCTGCATAGGCAAGGTTGGTTGTGACAATAAGAATAAAGTTTAAATAAATAAATAAATAAAATACCTATTAGGATAGAGGTCTTGTTAAAAAAAAAAAGGGGGGGGGGGGGTTGTCTAAAATCTCATGCCTTCTTTAAAAGCTTTTGCTACCAATTAATGACTTACTTTTTTTTTTTTTTTTTTTTTTTTTTTTTTCATTCTGAGTTTCTGGTGTTCTGTCACTATTTATCTTCCATGAGCAACTTTATGGAGCATCTTGCTACCAGCAGGGGAAAAAAAAAAATCTCTTATTAATATTAATTCTTCGTGAAACCTGTCACTCCAAGTCTGAAACTTATTTAAAGTTTCATTTCAGCTGCTGCACCAGGAATAACTTTGCCACTCAGTCATATTTAAAAGAAGAAAAAAATACTGGTTAAATATGGTGAAAGAGACTTTGATTCAAAGAAAGAGTCTTTGATTCATGAGAAAAAGATTCTTGCTACTGATAAACCACCTTTTTTGTAAGAGGTACTATAGTAGTTATTCACCAATTCCATGTGTCAGGTCCAGAATCTGAAACAAAGTTATTTTTTCATAACAATGCTTGTTTGGAGGAGCGTTTGCACCCTAAATATTCCCACAGCCAACGTAGTTCAGAAAATGAGTGCAGAGCACCAAACTGAAATCAGACATATAACTAAATGAAATAATGCAGTGCACTCTGATAGAAGGAGATTCTGAATTACTACATGTTCCACTTACAACTTTAATATTGTCACCAGATGCAATTATGCCATTATTCCTTGGGTTTATTTTTGCTATGTTATGGGACATGCTGTTCCTTTTCTCACTTATCTTGTGCAGTTTTTATAAACATGTAATAAAAAGCTCTGAGCTCTGGAATTCTCAATTTATATATATCGTGCACTGATGGCAGACATTTTTATATGGCAGACATTTTTCTTAGCTAGACTTTTTCATCCACTAAAATAATTCTGCCTTTGTTTTTCTTTATTACTAAATTTCAATGTTATATGCCTGGATTTGAATCTGATAGATCCTTAAGTCAGTCTCAAAATATTCTGCAATGTTGTTTTGCACAAGACATGATGGCAGTAGATACATCTCTTTTCATATTGTATGAGTTAATATATTCTAGATCCATCTGGAAGTGGGTGAAAAGTATGATAACACATTGATAACACTAGATTACAGATTTTTTAAAGTCCATTAAGAAGTTATGGGGATTTGTTTTATTTTGCAACGTATAAAAAATTCAACCCCTCAACTATTCTGGGGCTGAGTGTAGAGGATGTGAGGTTTTGTAAAATACTTTTATTAAATCTGTTACTTGAATAGTTATAGAAATGTTGCACTTTTTAATTCTTATCAATTTAGTAGAAGAGTTGTTTTTGGAGGGAAAATAAAAAATAAAGACACAAACACCTGTTGATGAAAAGAACAGTAGACATGGTATTTGGTTGTAATGAAACTTCCTTTTCTTCTTATTCACCGATGTATGTCATCTACATCAGCTATCTTATTGTGGAGTATATAGTCTGTTACCCTGTTTCCTACTTCTGTGCAATCATTATATTGATATGATGATATATTATTAATATATCATCATAGTCAAAGTGCTGTGTATTATAGCCTCTTTCCTGGAACCACCTTTATGCATGTGTTCTTCTATAATGGTTTAAATGTACAAGTAGCCCAGAAACATCTTTCAAAGTGTGGTTCCAACACCTATTGTATGTCACTGTGGCTTCTCACTGTGCGGCAGCATTTTATACTGAACCACAAAAAGAACTCCAAGTTAAACAGAAACTCTTTGTAGCGGAGAAGATCATTATTTTTAGCTTACGTCATTCTTGTGTTCTGGACTACAGTGCCACCAGGCAAACAAGAGTCAGAGATTGCAGACAATTGCAATTGGAGTAGAACCACGCAGATGGAAATGGTAGAGGTGGACAAAGGAACAAAAGCCTCTGTCTGGGAAGAAGAACCAGGAGTGCCTTTGGAGCTCCCCATTGATTCTTTGAACTGGGTCTTCTGTTTACATCTGAAAGAGTCCTTAGAATGGAGAGTCAGAGGTCAGGTCATACAGGAATCCAAGGGTACAGCTCTCTCATGCACAGCCTATGCCAAACTACAGGGGTTTAACATAATTATTTTGGAATAAGAAAACTAACATCAATCAGTCTCAAAATTATAATGTGAATTTTTGTTTGTTTCAAAGAAGGTTTGAGGAGTAAGAATGTAGGAAGAAATAGCACTGAACGCAAGTATATTTCTACTTATGCTTTTTTTTTTTTTTTTCATTCAGCTACAAGTTTTGGTAGGAGTGTGATTCCCTGCAAATGAAGGAAATTTATCAAGTAATTAGTTAATTTTACTCGTAATTGGCATTAATATGGAGCCCACTAATGTGGGCAAAGGCCAAAAGGCAACCAACAATATAGGACGTTCAAATACTTTTTATAGTACAGTGAATCATAAATAATAAAATATCTTTTTCACGTATCTTCTTTTTCCATTTTTTCTTTATTCTTCTCATAGTTTTTTTAGTTCACTTTAAAATAAAGAGGTTACTCAGATTGTAGAAATGGGCATAGAAGTCCATTGATAATAATGCATGACTTATCCCTTTGACTTTATTTATTTATTTATTTATCTATTTTGCATTTATAACAGATACACATCTTATCTGTGTGTGTTTGTTTATTTGTTTTTAAGAAGGAAAAAAAATGGCTGAAAACAGGCAATTTATAGTTGTGGTAGCTGTTACTAATCAATGGGATATATTTTCAGAATATTTTTTCCTATCATGGATAAAGATTTTCTGTCTCTAAGTTTCTGTAATACAATGTTGGGAAGGAGGAGAAAAATAATTTATGAAATATTCCAGTTAACATCAGTCTTGATTTAAATCTGGGGGGAATGTCTTCTTATCTACGTAGTCCTATTGACAGTCTCCAAACCCTACCAGTCATTATCTGAGATTGCATTGCCGGGATACGCACACCAGTGGCTTTTTCTTCTGAGAACACAGCTGTTCTTCTAAGTGTGCTGAACATAGAATGGAGTTTTGTGAGGATGAGCACAAAATAAAATATGAAGGAACAGAGTTTGCTGAACTTTCTTTAGACAACACATGAATTATTCTCCCTTTCTTGATCAGAATCATGACCATGGTGCATTTTCTAAAACCATTTTTGTTTTTCATAAGTGTGGAGGAAAAACTCATTCTACCTGTCATAGTGAATGGATGATGACAGTATACTGACTTCTATGCCTAGAAAGATTAATGATGCTTCAAGAACAGATCTTTTAAGTTCATCATTCAAAGGAGATACCCGTCACATTCCTAATGAATTCTTTGGGATTCAAGGACCTGGGAATAGATGTCATCACACAGGTTAGATTCTCTACATAAGAAGTCCAAACATTTATTCTAAAGGAATGGAAATATAAATCCAGCAAGGACATGAGAACAGCAGATGTGTACATAGAAGAAAAATACAAGCCAGTTACTTAGTCATATAACAGTGTGTTTTCTAAGTGTTGTAAGCTATATCTGTACTGAGCAAATTATTCATGTTTTCTGACAATTTAAAACATTTTTTTCCTCTTTTTATCCAGTTCTAACAACTTTCAAGAATGGTTCTCCCCTGACCTCTTATATAAGTAGTGGGTTTCATTCAATTTCCTCTTGAATAGGCACATTTTATTTTCTTGGTACAAGCTAGCTGTTCTTCCCTCCTACCCATCCCTCCAGTGTCCAGAATCCTTCAGGAAAAAAAAAAAAAAAAAACAATAATAATAATAAAAATCTCTTTATCAGCTGTGAATTTCTGTTCTTTTTTAATTTTTCACAAGCTGTAGATTTTTTAAAAGCGTATTTATTTAAAAAGGAAAAAAAATCAGCACCTACTGTGTCTTTTACTAACATGGATGAGGTCAGTTAAGTAATTCATCATCTTTTTATGTATGCATTTTATACAATAAATGCTTCTGTTCAAAAATCAAATAGTTTCTTTTTTTTTTTGGTAATTTTTCTTCTCTGAAGGTATATGTATGTTTTTATACCTGTGGACAGTAAAGGGATAAAGTGTGAATGTACTCAAAAAAAAAAAAAAAAAAAAAAAAAAAGCAGCTGTGAGTGTTTCTACTTCCTCCTTGGGTGATTCTTTTGTTATACTGCCAACAAATTCAAAAAGGGCAAATATGGTCTTTATGAGGCTTGGTTTGTTTACATCAACTGAGTAGAAATAGCCTGTTTAAAAGGTCAAGTCCTGCAATAAATAATCTCATTGTAGGTAAACACCATTGCTGTCTACATAGGCAATCTATAATATGTAGTGATGTAGTTACAAAACCTCACAAAGAATATAATGATAAATGATATATGGTGTCAGCTCAGCATGGAAAGTTATAATTATGTGAAAAGAAAAACACTTGATATAACTCACATTGTATTCAGACAGTCCTGAGCATCTCTTACTATTATACTAGTCATGACATGTTATAGATGAGCAAATAGAAATGCTTCAAATCTCAATTTCTATTATATTTCTATCAAACGATAAGAAAATTATATCAGTCATATATAATACAAATTTGTATAGGGCTATCTCTTTTTTACTTAAATGCAGTAATTCTTGTGTCTTTTTTTTTTTTCTCCCATCAGTCCTAAGTAAGCTTAAGCAGTACTCATAACTTCAGCTGTTTTAAAAAAAAAACAAAACAAACAACAACAACAAAAAAAAAAACAGTAATGTATATGTTTGTATGCTAGCTGAGTTTAGAGTTTAAAATTACATCATTGAATGATTCCTGGAAAACCAAAGTGGAGAGATTTTACTCTAACCAAAATACTTTAGCAGTGATTTTGTTAGTATGGATGGTGGTAGCTGTGAGGAATTAGAATGAAATTGGTAGTCTGAAACTGAAAATGTGATGTTATTAATATGAAGAAATGTAATATTGGAGAAATGTAAATATTGAGCCAACAATGAGCCACTGGGTTTATCAAGCCATTCTACCCATGATTAGTATTTAATTAATAAAAGCCTCAGTGGAAATAGTAAAAACAATATTTACTTCTTGAAGAAATTGCATCAGAAATTTAGAGAGCTTCCAAGTGATTTTTTTTTATTATTTTTTTTAGCAGAATATAAGTAGAATGGCTGGGGGGGTGGGGGGAAAGAAAAAGAAAAAAAAAATCTTACCTTCTAATTATCTGTTTTAGGATGTTTATGGTTTTAGATAATCTTTAAAGTATGGTACAGTAGCAAAAAAAAAAATACAGTGTATTAAAAAAAAAAAGAGAAAAGAAAAGAAAAAAAAGGAAAAAGGAAAAGAAAGAGGGAAGGGACAGGACAGGACAGGACAGGACAGGACAGGACAGGACAGGACAGGACAGGACAGGACAGGACAGGACAGGACAGGAAAGGAAAGGAAAGGAAAGGAAAGGAAAGGAAAGGAAAGGAAAGGAAAGGAAAGGATAGGAAAGGAAAGGAAAGGAAAGGAAAGGAAAGGAAAGGAAAGGAAAGGAAAGGAAAGGAAAGGAAAGGAAAGGAAAGGAAAGGAAAGGAAAGGAAAGGAAAGGAAAGGAAAGGAAAGGAAAGGAAAGGAAAGGAAAGGAAAGGAAAGGAAAGGAAAGGAAAGGAAAGGAAAGGAAAGGAAAGGAAAGGAAAGGAAAGGAAAGGAAAGGAAAGGAAAGGAAAGGAAAGGAAAGGAAAGGAAAGGAGAAAGGGGGGGGGGACGGAAGGAAGGAAGGAAGGAAGGAAGGAAGGAAGGAAGGAAGGAAGGAAGGAAGGAAGGAAGGAAGGAAGGAAGGAAGGAAGGAAGGAAGGAAGGAAGGAAGGAAGAAATGATTTTAAAGAAAGAAATTAGAAGTTTAGAAGTTGCATATTCAGTTAGGTGATAAAAGGAAGACCCTCCAAAAGGAAACAGAAGAGAAGGTACAAAGGATATGGAGAAGGGTGAAGTTCTCAATGACTTTTCTGCCTAAGTCTCACCAGCAAGAGCTCTCGCCACATTGCCCATGTCCTGGAACGCAGGCACTGGGAGAATGCTGAACTGCCCACGGTGGGAGAAGATCGTGTTTGAGACCATCTAAGGAACCTAAAGGTGCACAAGTCCATGGGATCCAATAAGATATATACATCTGGGACTGGTGGATGTAGTTGCTAAGCCACTGTCCATCATATTTGAGAAGTCATGGCAGTGCGGCGAAGTTCCCATTGACTGGAAGAGAGAAAACATAAACCCCTGTTTTTAAAAAAGAAAAAAGGCAGGCCCAGGGAACTATAGGACAGCCAGTCTCACACCTGTGCCTGGAAAGGTCATGGAGCAGATCCTCCAGAAAACTATGTACATGGAAAATAAGGAGGTGATTGGTGATAGCCAACATGGCTTCACTAAAGGCAGATCATGCCTGACAAATCTGGTGGCCTTTTATGATGGGGTTACAGCATTGGTGGACAAGGGAAGAGCAACTGACATTATCTACCTAGACTTGTGCAAAGCATTTAACACTGTCCCCCAAGATATCCTTGTCTCTAAATGGGATAGACATGGATTTGACAGATGGACCACTCAGTGGGTACGGAATACAGTGGGTAAGGAATTAACTAGATGGTCACACTCAGAGTGTTAGAGTCAAAGGCTCTATGTGTAAGCAGAAATCAGTGATAAGTGATGCTCCTCAAGGGTCAGTATTAGGATTGATGCTATTTAAAATCTTTGTCAGTGACATGGCCAGTGGGATTGAATTCACTATCAGCAAATTTGCAGATGACACCAAGCTTTGTAGTGCAGTTGACATGCTGGAGGGAAAGGATGTCATCCAGTGACCTTGATAGGTTTGAGAGGTGGGATTGTGTGATCCTCATGAAGTTTAACAAGACCAAGTGCAGGTTTCTGAATCTGGGCTGGAGCAATCCCAAGAACAAATACAGTCTGGGTGGAGAATGGATTGAGAGCAGCTGTGAGGAAGACATGAGAGTGTTGGTTGATGAGAAACTCAACATGAGCTGGCAATGTGCACTTGCAGCCCAGAAAGCCAACCGTATCCTGGGCTGCATCAAAAGAGGTATGGCCAGCAGGCTGAAGGAGGTGATTCTCCCCCTCTGATCTGCTCTTGTGATGCCCCACCTGGAATACTGTGTTCAGCTCTGGGACCCCTAGCACAAGAAGGACATGGACCTCTTAGAAGGAATATATTAGAGGAGGGCCATGAAGATGATCAGAGGCCTGGAGATGAATACAGATGAACTACTATGAATCCAGGCTGAGGGAGTTGGGGTTGTTCAACCTGGAGAAGAGGAGGCTCCGTGGAGACCTCCCTCCTTAGCAGCCTTCCAATGCATAAAAGGGGCCTACAAGAAAGCTGGGGAGGGACTCTTTGTCAGGGAGTTTTGTAATAGGACTAATGGTTTTAAACTTAAGGAAAAAAAAAAAAAAAAGTAGACTTAGATTAGATATTTGAAAGAAATTCTTTACTCAGGGTGGTGAAACACAGAAACAAGTTGCCCAAAGAAGTTTTGGATGTCCCCTTCTTGGAAATGTTTAAGGCCAGTTTTCATGGGGCTTTGGGCAACCTGATCTAGTGGAAGGTGTCCCTGTCCATGGCAGGGGCTTGGAATTAGATGTTCTTTAAGGTTGCTTCCAACCCAAACCATTCTATGATTCTGTGATTCTATGATTCTATGATTTTGTGTTTCTATGATTTTGTGCTTCTATGATATTGGTGGCACGGCTCTCTCAGAACAGAACATGACTCATTCCTAGCAGGAGAATGTCAGCTTTCTAAATATTCAGCAGCACCTTGTACTAGCCTATGGAATTGCATTCATTCACTAGAAAGGTTGGTTCTGTTTTATCATCTTTGAAAAAAAAAAAAAAACATGCCACAAAAGCAAAAATGTGACTCAAATGTGACAATAGCTTACTGCATTTTAAGATTTTGTTGGTGGTGGTGGTTTTGTCCTTAAATTATTATAAATGCTCTATGATTCCTTTGAGTTATATTCTACCCTGAAAATGATAGCATATACAAGTTTCAAAATTAATAACCTGCACCTTTGTAACAATTCATCAGCTTATAATGCTTTTAGGAACTTCATGAAAGTCACATAATATTAGAATAACCTACCTGTCAAGCCTTAGCCATGAATTACATTGTAAATTCTAATCTCATGATAGTAATAAGAGACAAAACCGCATCAAAGGTGCAAACTGAATTCCACCTATGTATTTACCTTAACATATTATTAGTAGTGGATTGAGCAGGCCCAGGTGCATGTAGTTTAAGGACATAAGCACAAGATGGCAAAGCTGATAAAGACCAAAAAATTTCCAGGTCTGGAACAAGTACTGATTTGTCTATATCTTCCTCTGTGTATGGACACATGGCAAAAGATAACTGGACAGCATCTCCTTTAACCTCAAACCATAGTTTCTTTATCCATGCCTGCAAGGTATTTACACAGTACTTTAAGAAAAAAGGGGGGAGGGTAGGGGTAGGGGCTGTTTTAGCATTATTATTTTTCCTACAGGCTTCGTGTTTTTACAAAGTGGCACGTGTAAAAAGAATTTAAAAATTCTTACTGTGGCCCTGCTTCACACCCCTTTCCAGGATCGCTGTATTTCTGGAAACAAGTATTGCATTTGTGGGAACAGTATCAAATGAAGGAGATGGTGATTGCACCATCTTTCCAAGCCACCTTTGAGCTTTTTGCAGTATGGCCATAGGTGTTTAGATCTCTTAAAGCTTTGCAAATGATGAAAAAACAAAACAAAACAAAACAAACAACAAAAAAAAAAAACTAGCATTTTCCTGGTACATTACTTTAGAAAGTAATATTTGATTCTAAATATATTTTTTTCAGGAGTCTGCCTGGATAGAAATGTACATGCAAAAGACTTTGTATTAAGTTGCAGGAGAAAAGCTTATCAGAAAACACTTAATACCCAGGAAAAAGGTTGAACTTCTATTGGTTTCTCCCTCAAAACATGCCACTGTGCAATGTGGGAGGAAAGCAAAATAGCATGAGAAGAAGCTAATAGGAAGCTGAGTTCTGGGGAGGTCAGATTTTGGTGTGATCTAATTTCAGATTTAAAAGGCCACATGTTAAAATAGTTTAATTACAGGCTTTGAAATATAACATCAAGTAGGAAGTGGTGACCCTGCTCTTGCTTTTACTCGAATACTTATCTCCTGGGATCATTTACAATATACCTAACTTCTAGGAAGCTAGAAAACCTCTACCGTTAACAAGAAATAAGTTAGCTACCCACAAAAAGAGTTCCTTACTAACATCTGCCTGTATTGTGAGATAGTAAGTTTGCCTTCCTTGGCTACTGTAAAGGAAGGTATCACCACATAATTTCATGCAACAGAAAAAGAAACTCCAGTGATAAGTGATGCTCCTCAAGGGTCAGTATTAGGATTGATGCTGTTTAAAATCTTTGAAAAGAAAAAAAAATAAATAAAAAAGAAAAAAAAAATAAAAATAAAAAAAAAATAAAAAGAAAAAAAAATGTTTCCCATTCCCAGTAGCATTTTTATTGCTAGAGGATATTTGAAATTAGGCTTCCTTGTCAGTTACATCTGTAGAAATGGGAAAGTTACTATGCGTGATTTTTAATTCTCTTCCACATTATTTCCTCTTCTAATTTATACATCCTAATTCTAGGAACTTTGCCTATTTCAGAATTAAATTCTACTACTCAGCTGATCATTAACAAAATTTTAGGGGGTTATATTCACTGTGTCAAAGAGTGAGTCTTTTCATTGAGAATTTATCAACAACAGTGCATACATAACATCTTTGTCTAAGATAAACTGTTATTGAAGTTCTAATAATTCATATATCTCAAACATATTCTAATAATATAGGAGTGGAAAATTTGTAGATGTTGATGTATGAAATTTCTAGTTTTGAGCAACAAAGAAAGTCTTTCTTATAAATTATTCATGTTTAATTTGACAGGGCTCTTTTATATTGAAAAAATCTTCCACCATTCACTAATCTTGTTGCTGTGGTGGGTCCTATCAGATGTCCAGAAGAACAGCTAGATAGCACTGAAAATGAGCAAGGCTTAATAATTCTTCCTACAAAAATGACCCCATGAAAATTTAATGTGTGTACAGCATATTGGAAGATAACTTCTATGGCAGCATGTAGGTTTCAAAAGGGAAACAAAGATATTAAATAGCATATCAGAAATAGATTCAGATGAAAAGTTATAGTTTGATTACACAGTCTTCCTTGAGAAGTAAGATAGAAATGGATAAAGATTAGATGGGGAAGAAAGGTAGAGGTGAATGGAAAGAGAAAGGTTAAATCAAAAGAAAACTTGTTAGAACTAAATTAGTCTTTATAAATAAGATGGTAAAAGGGCCCACCATGTGCAGACAATGGGAAAAACCTTGGTGAGTAATGACTTTGATTTTAGATTCATGTTTGTGATCTTGTTGAAGGGCATACATGAAAAAGTTAACTAACTAAAGATACAAAACTATAGCTAAAGAAGTCTGCCTTAATTAGGTTTACTTGGGAATACGTACATGTGAATAAGAAGGCTCATCTTATCAACATAAAATACCATTTTTCAGCTAAAGCACAGTGAGAGGTATAAAATGGGCAGCACTGGTGCACCTCAACTCAACCAATGCTGTAAAGTGAATTAGTACCTTGGTAACAGCAATAATTATTAGTCCTTGAGAGCTAGATGGTACACTCAAAACACTTGTACTCTTGTTAGGAGTAAAAGGGAACACATCTTGTACATGTACACAAGGATTTGTTGTTAGTACAACTAATGTTTTTCCAAACCAATTAATACAGAAAAGTTTTGTTGAAAATATAATTTATTATCTTAAAAATTTCCCACTGTCTACCATTTTCTCCCTTGGAAATTTTTAATGTTCCTCTGGATCCTAAGGCTAATATTTCAGTCTTCCTCTTCCTCAAACAGAATGTGGGGAGGAGAGGTTCAGAATGGGCATCAGAATCCCAAGTCCTTCTCTTGAAAAAGTATTATACTCATGATGGGAATTTCTTCCTCATTAGTCCTGGGCTCCATTTACTTGTTTCCTCATCACAGACCACTTCTTTTTCATCACTTTGCACCTGAAGGCTGAAAATTGCACAACAGCCTTCCCCACTCTTGTTAAACCCAAAGGGTTACCACTTGTTTTGTAGACCACACATCTGTTAGCCCTTCACTGTCCATGGAATGCAGAGAGCTAAAACACATCTGAGTCAGGTGCACTGGAAACTGTTAGAAGCTACAACCAGCTCAAGCTAAGGCAGGTCCTATGACTTTGGACTGTCAGGTTGAGACAGTTTCTTGTTTCTGGGCTACATGAGAGAAAGCAAGTGAGAAAAATGCTTTGGAACATATCTCTGTCTTAGTAATACTTCAGCAAAACTACCTACCTCTGAATAAGACTGTTGGATCAGCAAAAGTCTGAGATATGGTTTTAAAAGCCAAGGTATTTCATTAGTGGGAATCTACATGTGTGTTTTAATTCTGGGAAGAGGGTGACTAGTGGTTACTAGTAGTTACTCTGCAGATAGACCTTGCAAGACCTAAAGTAATGTATGTATGTGCTCTAGTATTCTGTATCAAGAGCTGTCTTTCTAACATTCATTTTTCATACTTATAATAACCAAGATAACCATTATGCTGAAGAATGTTTTTGGTATGTTGTTGTTTGTTTGTTTTAAGGGGTTATACACCTCATTTGCATGGGTAAGAAAGTATGTGTCCATAATGCAAGTTAAAATATTTTCAGATTGCATTCAATTTCTTACATCTCTTTTGTGTTTGATTCTGCTATATCTGAGCTTAGTGTCATGCTGTCCAAGTAGCCCTATTGTCCTTTAGTAAAGATGAGTTAGGTGAAATGTTAGTCAGGATTTTGTGGTCTGATTTCCAAAGAGTGATATATGAATGAATAGATCAGTAGTCATTAACAACCAATTTTATGAACAATGGAATTAATGAATAGGTTTGTGTCATGTATTATTAGTCCATTTCGCTATTATAAATCTATAGCTCCACCACATTTCTGTTGATAAATCTAATAACCTACAGGCAAACATGATACTACTAATAAGCAGCTAATGATAAGTAAATTAAAAAAAAATAAAAATAAAAATAATAATTAAAAAAAAAAAGAATCATTTCCTTTTCTTCCCAGCATAGTCAGGTTTCACAAAACTTGTAGTACCTCAGCTATCTTGGAGACTTGAGTCCTCTTCAACATTGGTTGATAATGAGTTGCAGATAGTAAAATATAAAGAGAAATCAACCAAATGATGAAGAGAAAATAAGACTGTACTATAGTAGTCATGACAATTTCCATATAAAGATGTTTTAAAATAATCTAGATTTGTGATTTATTTATTTATTTATTTATTTATTTATTTATTTATTTATGGAATACATCAGGCAAAGAATTAAATAATATCTTTTCTAATATTCCAAATAGCAAATGTATAGAGGAAAGTGAGACTCGTAGCTGAGTGTAATGAAAGGAAAAAGAAATAATAAAAATAAAAAAGAAAGCTGCCCTGCAAATGAAAAGGACTGTATGATACTTATTAAAGCAATTGCAGCCAAAAGAAAGAGAGAAAGAGAAATAGTAACCACCTGAAAACATTTGAAAGTGTTTTGTAGCATTGGAAAAAGACTAGCCCCAGAGAAAGAAAAAATGAAATCATCAGTGGTTCAACTGTGCTTATAAAACAGAAGTAGTTCAATAATATTTTGCATCTCACAGTAATTTTAATAGTATCCACAATACTATTTTGGAACCAAACTTGACAAATGTGAAACAAAAAGCTAATGGCATGTGTCATATTTAGAGATTTTATTATCTATTCTTCAAGGTTCTGAGGTTTATTACTCTTACAAGGGCACTTCCTCCATGGCAGAGTTCTCTCATAAAGTTATCCAAGAAGGGTCTGCAGTCTGTTGCATGTGAAACTTCTGAAGTATCATTCCATATTATTGCTGGTGTAAATGTATAGCAGAATCTGAGTCATTTTACTCACATCTCAGCATCTATCTGAGCCGAGCACCGGTATAATAAAATCCTTGCAGCCACTGAAACATAAAATATCTGAAAACAATTCAATTATGTGCAATATATGTTTATATATTCAAATATCCATTAATCAAAACATTGCACGAGTCCATTTTTTGATTGGACATGCTAGACTGATCACTAGAAATGCCAGGTGGAGTTACTGAACTGAAAAGAGGGGAAAGAGCATAATACATGTACAGTCTTTACATATTTTAAGAAGCAAGACAATAAAACAAATGAAAAAAGTTAACAAAGTTTTGCAAAAGAAGAGTTCGTCCACTCAGCTGTAAATCATTCATAATTATAAATGAAACGAATCATTTATGTTTCTTCAATTTATGACAGAAAAGATTATCTTCATGCCAGCACAAATCCTGTAGTCATTTCAAACAATAAACTTTTGCACATTGTGAGGAAAGTATACACTAACTTTTTCATCAAAAAAAAAAAAAAAAAGTTTACGTATTCAATTAGCAATACTAGGACTGGTAGCAAGGTATAGGACTTGTGATTGTCCTTGTCATAAATAAGTGTGAACTTTATCCATTGTGGTTTAGATACAAATCATGTGCCAAAACACATCTTTGAGGACCATTTTGTGACCTGTTTATGATCTAAACACAAACTCTTTTAGGTAGGGTGTAAGTACTGGAATACTATTCGTACTCTCAATGCACATTAGTGTAGGAAAATGCATTCTCCGAGACATTTAATGCTAACCATGAACTGGATTATATAATATTTTCTTCCATTAATATGAAATTCAGAATTGGGTATATTAGGCTTTGTTTGATGGTTGTTTTTACATCTTTATAGGTAAACTTTTATAACTAGAACCTGTGATCCATTTCTGCCATTCCTCAGTTATTTTTTCTCCCCAGCCTTTGTATTTCAACTTGTAATATAATCCTTTTTTTTTTTTTTTTCTCTGTCTTTGATTTTATATTGGATTTGGGGTTGTTGGCTTGTTTCGGTCCTTTATATAACTGTATTAATTTTACTTGAAGGCAGTGTGAATTTTATTCTTTTACCAGGTTTTGTGTAATCTCTAGACAACATGGTCATTGATTGTCTGGAGAGTTTGTTTGTTTGTTTTCCTAAGGGCACAGCTAAGTGCATACTGCTGTGTCTCTGAACCACATTCTTACATATGTTAAAAAAAATAATATATTAGTAGATTTTATTCTGTTAAGACTTAAGTATTCCAATAGCTTTATAAATGGTTAATTTGAAAGTACTGACAAGAAAGACTTCAGGAAAGAGAGAATCTTAAAATGTATATTGCATGTTCAGAAATGTAATAATTCAATTTGTTAACTAAGCAGTAAGAGAAGAAGGTACTGTAGGAATTTCTGAATAAAGAATAAATCTGAATGGTCTATCTTTGGTAAAGTAAATACAATGGTTTAGACATAATGGACTATTAATACAGAAATGAAACAAACAGCAAAAGATATTTTTCTATCTTAACCATTTAGTTCAGTAATTACAAAACATTAAGGATAAATAGCAAGCACTATACAAGGAAAAGCCCATGGCAAGCACTACTACAACACTATAAGAAAATACATGAGGTCAACTCTGATAGAACTGCAAGATAGTTTGGATTGGTCATCTGGTCCAATCTGTTGCTAAGTTATGGCTGTAGATCATTCTGCAATAATACACGTGGATTTGTTGTTCTAGGTGCTGTTAAAACACTCTCCTAGGGACTGTTTGTCTTTTAAGTAAATAATATAAGTAAGTAACTGCCTTGTCTTTTAAGTAAATAATCAAATCCCTTAATAATAATAATCATAAGTAAATAAAATTTCAAAAAAAAAAAAAAATTAACAAATGAATTACATTAAACAAACTGATTAAATTAATGAAATACATAGACCAGCTCAACACAGAAATAGAAATACACTTCAATCACTTCTGTCCAGCCACATTCCCTGCTTTGTAGGTCCATTCGACACTGGGGTCTCATTCAGAGCTCAGAAAAAAAAATGGGAATCTTTCTGTAGACTCTACTTGAGCACTTGCTAAATCAAGGCTCACAGCACAGCTGTGGGATTTAGGCTTACAGTGATTTCCATGGCATTTAAGAGAGGCTCAGTATTATAAATGCTATACACTGAGGCAGTGGAAATAGTACACATATAAATATGTGTACATGTTTATGTTTATTGTACCTTTTTGTATTGTATCTAAAGTCTAAACCAGATACTAGAAAAGTTGTAGAATTTCCATTTACTGTTTAACACATACATAAAGTTTTAATTGAAAAAAAAGGTCTGGGTTTTCTCTGACTAGAAGTAACAGAACTCTAAATAGGACTCTTAAAGATTTGATGTTAGATTTTTGGAAGAGAGGAGGAAGGGAACTCTTGGGCAGTCAGTAAATCTCTAATTCCCACTGCCCAATACAAGTGTTTCTGATCATTTTCTGGGATTGCTGAATGTCCAAGTGTATCTAAACCCTGGCAAAGAAAATGCTATTTCAGATGAATGATGATCATGCTTGAGGACAGTCTTGGAAGTTGCTTGTGTTACTCTAATTGGCTCAGATATTCATAAGAAATCAGGTACCTGATTTGATTGGTAATCTACCAATGAATGAGAGGGAAGGGACTTATTTCGCAACATATGTGCTCTTATTCCCTAATTTTGCATGAGTCAGGAAAGAGATATTATGCTAAAGGCTGATTTCTTTTGACTAAGAAGAGTTTTGTGCCTCTTATGGCAGCATATTAAGTGCAAAGACCAGGTGTCATTACAGATGCATTTCTATCACAACACCGATATATAGTGTGCCTGGTTTTGTTCAAAAATCATCCATTCATTCATTATCGCTAAACAATGGATAAAAAGTTAATGAGTAGTATCAAATGCCAGACAGCAGGGAAAACAAAGCCACAGACAAGCTTTGGAAAAACTGTTCTTCTGAAGCTTAATTTGACCTGTACTTTCCATTCAGTTAAGATACAGGGTTTGTACATGTGATAGCCAACACAATGTGTGTATGAAAGAAATATATCAAAGCACTGAGTCCTGAGCACCAGAATTAAAATCACATTGTGCTGGAAATCAGGAAATATTCTCTTGTGCACAAAACAAGTCCTCATTTTGAGAGGCTTGGGAAATTTTAGAGATTTTCATGTTTCCTCATTGCTGTTGTTATTTAAATTATTAAAAGTAATTGGAGTCTGAAATCGTATTACCTACTGCAGAGCTATCATGTATTGATTTTCAATACTTTCTGAGCAGCTTCTTGAAACAATAAATTAAAATGAACACACTGAAGTACAAGCATTTCTCTCCCCTATCATGCAAGTGCTCAGATGGCCACTGAGCTGGGTTGGTGGAGGTGTTGTGGGACAAGTTTTCAGAAATTTGTTTTACTCTTCTGTTATTCATGCTGAACATTGTAGTTGAAATGCCATTCTTTGTGCTGTCAACTATTTCACTGGTCAATATGGGGCTGCCAGAACAGAAAGATGGGTGCTATTATGCAGAATACAATTACCAGAATGAAAAATACTTGTCTCATAAAACAGACCACATGTTAGATGATAAAGTGAAATTAAGTAAATCAGAAATGTGCCCATGCTAAAAATAGAAGTGTCTGTATATGCGTAGGTATGCACCTACACACCTATATATACATGGTACATATATGGTTTTGTAAATATATATATATTCATAATACATACATACTCAAATCTACATATAGATATTGGAATCCGCTGAGGTCGCAGCAATCCATTTGAATTCTTGTTTTGTCTGCCTCATCTCCGAGCTCCACACATAAGTTTAATAAGATATAGAGAGTGTTTTTTATTTTTGAATGCATTGATCTTGTTTTGAATTCCTTCTACATCTTGTAAGACTCCTAAGTAAATAAGAATAGAGCTATGACAAGTTGGGGCATTTTTATGGACCATTTTTCTCCTTTTTATTCCATATGTATTGCTGACTAAAAAAATCCTTTACTATCCAAAAGAGGCTAGTAGGAAAAAAAAAAAATATATATAATATTTACAATATAAAACTAATGATTTTAATACATTTTAATTGATTGATTATTAATATTTTAATAATTTTAATAAATTAATGATTATATATAATTTATGTATGAATAATATAATATATATATGATTTGTGGTTAGATTTCAAAAAGGAAAAAAATAAAAAAGGAAAATGAAAAAAATAAAAAGGAAAAAAGAAGGAAGGGAAGGGAAGGGAAGGGAAGGGAAGGGAAGGGAAGGGAAGGGAAGGGAAGGGAAGGGAAGGGAAGGGAAGGGAAGGGAAGGGAAGGGAAGGGAAGGGAAGGGAAGGGAAGGGAAGGGAAGGGAAGGGAAGGGAAGGGAAGGGAAGGGAAGGGAAGGGAAGGGAAGGGAAGGGAAGGGAAGGGAAGGGAAGGGAAGGGAAGGGAAGGGAAGGGAAAAAGAGGAGAGGAGAGGAGAGGAGAGGAGAGGAGAGGAGAGGAGAGGAGAGGAGAGGAGAGGAGAGGAGAGGAGAGGAGAGGAGAGGAGAGGAGAGGAGAGGAGAGGAGAGGAGAGGAGAGGAGAGGAGAGGAGAGGAGAGGAGAGGAGAGGAGAGGAGAGGAGAGGAGAGGAGAGGAGAGGAGAGGAGAGGAGAGGAGAGGAGAGGAGAGGAGAGGAGAGGAGAGGAGAGGAGAGGAGAGGAGAGGAGAGGAGAGGAGAGGAGAGGAGAGGAGAGGAGAGGAGAGGAGAGGAGAGGAGAGGAGAGGAGAGGAGAGGAGAGGAGAGGAGAGGAGAGGAGAGGAGAGGAGAGGAGAGGAGAGGAGAGGAAAGGGGAGGAGAGGGGAGGAGAGGGGAGGAGAGGGAGGAGAGGGGAGGAGAGGGGAGGAGAGGGGAGGAGAGGGGAGGAGAGGGGAGGAGAGGGGAGGAGAGGGGAGGAGAGGGGAGGAGAGGGGAGGAGAGGGGAGGAGAGGGGAGGAGAGGCGAGGCGAGAAACATTTTTTAATTTGTATCAAATTCTGAGTTGGAAGGAATGCTCAGTTTTGTGAGCTCAGAACTCTTATGAGCTATGAGATTGCTCCCCAAAACACCTAGAAGTTCAACATTTTACTTTGTTTTCTTTTAACTAAACGTTTTTATTCAAGTTTGCTTTGAGCCATTAGAGCTTTTTCCACAACAGAATCATAGCAACTGGTGACAACTGGAATAACAACAGCTTCTGTGCATCCTGAAGTTGTGACCGGAACACTGAGAAGCAAGAGCAGTAAATGTCCACTGGGAATTAACTTGAGCTGTTGTATATAAATTGATGGCTAATCATCATTCAGTTACCATATTTTTATCTTTATATATTTAAATGCATATTTTCATGTTTTGCTCATTGTGTCCCTTAATTACAAATTTTATTTCCTACTATTTTAATAAATTATATTATGGTGATTTAACAGTTAGATTCTGGAAATTTACTGGACTTAAGTGTACAGAAAAATGTACACTTTTTCTATCTTTATTCTATCTGATATTCTATCTTTATCCTGCATTGTAGCACAAAGAAAATATTGTATCCTCCAAAAAGCTTGATTTTTCACTATCAGCTATCTTAAATGCTTCAGTGATGCAGAGATTTGTTCAGTCTGGTGGAACTCATCATATGTCAGAAACCCTTCATAATTCATTGTGCAGATATTTGTGTCATGCCTCTTGAAGCATGGAGGGAACTACTGCCTCATCTGAAATGCCTCAAAATTCCAGTTGCAGAGATCCCATTGCAAATGGTGAGCTGTAGTGATTATAGAGGAAAATGGTATCACAGAGGAAAATGATTCTGATTCCTTATATAAAAGACGTAAGTTGCATGTGTGTGCATCTTGCCTCCAAAAAGAAAATTCCAGCCTCCCCCCAAAAAATAAATAAATTAAATAAATAAATAAATAAATATTCTTTCCCCCAAAATAAAATATTTATCTATTCTATGTTTCCAATAGCAAGTATTGGTCCAATTTCTCATTAATTAAAGTTCAGCTCTTTTGGAGATCAAAAGTATAACAGGTAATAGCCATATTGAAAGATCGAGGCAAAGAACAAGTTTCTTTGCTGCTTGTTACAGGTCTATAAGAAAAGGAATGCATCATAACACTTTGATAATTTCTTTCAAAATTATTAGTTCACAAAACCCAAATATAAAGTTGTAATATTATAGTGTGTATTTACTATTTGGCATCTCACATTGTATAGTTAATGTGCCATAGCATTTTCCCAGAGAAGTGTTAGCATATATAGTCGTCTCCCTCTTTTTACTTCTGTTGTCATTCAAAGTTTCAGTAAACATCTGGTATGTTTCTGAAACTACAGAAATGAGCTTTACATATATTTTGTCTTTGATTATTTATAAAACCTACTAGTTTGCCTTAATTGATGCTACTGTTTATATATATTTGAGTAATATAGTTTTGGAAACTTGGCAGAGTAGGTCTATGGCTGTTTCACAGTCATTAACATCAGATCTGTGCAGTACTAAATGAGCCAGCAATGTATATTTGATCTAGTTCAGGAACATGAACAGCACCGAATCTCTCTCTTTTTTTTTTTTTTTTTTTTTTTTTGAGAAGATAATAATGCAGAGTTTCATGCACTTATGTTTGTTTGTTGTCACCTTTAGGAGAGTAGATATCAGATGATTTCTGACCTAGCACAAAGTTCATTTTCAATACTTCAAGGCTTTCGATGCTATGTCCCATGACATCCTCATAGGCAAGCTCATAAGGTGTGGAACAGATGAGTGGACAGTGAGGTGGATTGAGAACCGGCTGGATGTCAGAGCTCAGAGGGTTGTGCTCAGTGGCACAGTCTAGCTGGAGGCCTATAGCTAGTGGTGTCCCCCCAGGGGTTAGTACTAGGTCCAGTCTTGTTCAGCTTATTCATCAGTAACATGGATGATGGAGCAGACTGCACCCTCAGCATGTTTGCTGATGACACAAAATTAGGAGGAATAGCTGATACATCCATTCAACTAGGGAGGAATAACCCCAAGCACCAGTACAGGCTGGGGGCTGACCTGCTGGAAAGCAGAACAGTGGAGAAAGACTGGAGAGTACTGTTGGATAGCAGGTTAGCCACAAGTCAGCAATGTGCCCTTGTGGCCAAGAAGGCCAACGGTATCCTGGGTTGCATTCGGATGGATGGGGGAAAAGGTGTTTTTAGTTTGCTTTCACTTCTCATTCCTGTATTATGTTAGTGACAGGCAATAAATTACAGTAATCTCCTTACAGAGAGATAGTTTTGCCTCTGATGGTAATTGGTGAGTTATCTCCCTGTCTTTATCTCAAACTATGAGCCCTTTTTCATCATATTTTCTCCCCCTTTTCTATTTGAGGAGGGAGAGTGAGAGAGCACTGTGGTGGAGCTTAGCTAGTCATCAGTGTGAAGCCATCACAATTATACATGTATATCAAATTGCAAATAAAATTATTCTTGATTAGTTTAGCTCACAGCTCATTCTCAATTATTGTTTCTTCATGCCTTATCACTGGATAGCTCACAGATCAGAGCATATTCTGCTTCATAAACAGCTCCAAATATCTCAAGAAGAGTGTGTGTTTCAAAGCTGGAGAAGCACTGAACTATACTTCTGGAGTAGCAGGTTATTTCCTGGGAATAACTGAAAAATTCTACATTACAATGCAAACTGCTCTTTACTCCTTCACTCAGTTCTGCTCATTCTCCAGTCTGTTTCTCTTTCTGAAATAAATATGTCTGATCTGAAAACAGCCTCCTCCATGCTGATAAGACACAGGTGACCACAGTAAGTCATAAATAACAAGTACACTTGTTACAGAAAACACAACCAATTTTATAAGTAACTCATTAACAGGCTCACAGCTTATAGACCCTTCTAGACCTCATCCACCAAGTACAGTGCTGTTTTTAGCTCTCTCACTCCCTCTCCTCAGAGGGAAAGGGGGAGAAAAATTAATAAAAAGGGCTCAAGGGTTGAGATAAGGACAGGGAGATCACTCAACAATTGTCATCAGAGGCAAAACAGACATAGGGAGATTAATAAAATGTACTGCTTATTACTAACAAGTTAGAGCAGTGAGAAGAAAAAAAAAAAGAAAAAAAAAAAGAAAAAAAAAAAGAAACCACGTTTTCCCTCCATCCACCCTCTTCTACCTCCCCCACCCCAAGCAGTGCAGGAGAATGGGGACTGGTGGCTGCCGTCAGTCCCTAATGCTTCCTCTCTGCCAATCCTTCATTGTCACTCTGTGCCCCTGCTCCACATGGTTTCCCTCCCATGGGATACCATCCTTTCTGAACTGACCCTGCAGGGGCTGCCCATAGGCAGCAGCTCTTCAGGAACTGCTCCCTCATAAGTCTGCTCCAGCACAGGTCACCCACAGGCAGGAGCTCCCCCCAAGACCCCCTTCATAGGGTCTCCTTCATGGGCTCCTTCATGGGCTTCTCTCCATGGGCCGCAGCCTCCTCCAGGCCACATCCACCTGCTCCACCGTGGGCTCCTCCACGGGCTGCAGCATGGAGATCTTCATGGAGATATTCATGGGCTGCAGGGGGACAGCCTGCTCCACCAGGGGCCTCTCCACAGACCACAGGGGAACTTCTGCTGTGTGCCTGGAGCACCTCCTGCCTTCCTTCTGCATTGACCTTGGGGACTGCAGGTCTGGTTCTCACTCCACACTCTAACAGCTGCTGTAGCACAGCAGTTGTGTTGTTTTTTGTTTGTTTGTTTGTTTGTTTTCCCTTTCTTAAATCTGCTCGCACAGAGACACAAGCCATTGGCTCAGCTCTGGGCAGCAGCAGGTCCCTTTGGAGCTGGCTGAAACTGGCCCTTACCTAACATGGAGCAGCTTCTGGACTCTTCTCATAAAAGCCATTCCTGCAGCTCCCACACTACCAAAACCTTGTCATGTAAACCCAATACAAAGTCCATCACTATCTTCAAGCTAGCAGTGAATCACGTAGAGTCAGTCCAAATTTTTAAAACCTATCTCAAATTGCATTCCTGTTTGTGATGGAATGGGATATGTTGTAGCCTAATTTGAGTGTAAACAGGGTACAATTGCAAGTGCATCTAATTCAAAGAGTACTTGACATGGCCTAGGCAGAGACATATGGCGTCTTTATATTATTTAGCACAGATTGAACATATTTCTAAAAATATTTCCATTAATGTCAAGTTAAAATAGATTACAAGTTTAAGTGATGAGTAGGTGTCTTTATTTGTGCAGCATAAATACCTGAAAAAGCTCAGTTGCTGTATATCGTGAAAGGGCTTTTTAAAATAATTTTTATGGCTCTCTCAGAGTTCCAATGTATATGGAAAATTAACAGTTAGAGACTTGTAGGTCTATCTGAATTCATATTCATGAAGAGACTTCAAAACCTTGGTAATAGCATGATTCACAAAGAAATCCTGGCTGAGTCCATTGTAGAAAAAACATACTGGAAAACTTTGACATATATATTTACATATACAAACTTTACATATACATTCTAGTCTAATCAGATTTATATGATTTATTCTGTCAAACAAAACATGAAAATAGTCATAAGAAAAGTTAAACAGGTGAAAAGGTTGCATGTGAAAAACTAGAATTTTCAATAATAACAGAACTATAAAAATGCTTTAGATTCTGGAGTAGATAATGTACAAGTAGAAACAAGGGTTTGTTCAGATTGAGAAAGAGATAGGTAGTGGGGATCTAACTGGTGTCTTCCATTGCAAAAGAGGTGGTTTTAGAGAAAGAAAACAAACTTTTTCAAAGGTAAGCAGTAAAAGTCTAGGAGGCAGTGGGCACAAATTACAGCAGAGGAAATTCCAGCTGCTCAAAGGGAGAAAATTCTTCACTGTGAGAGCTTTTTCCCGTTGCAACAAGCTGCCCAGAAAGGTGGAATCTGTCTTTGGAGATTCACAGCCATGGGAATATCCTGATCAAGTCTGAAATTAGCACTACTATGAGCAGCTGTTTGGAATAAATGACCTCCAGACCTTTGATTCTAAATTATTCTATGTTTCTTTGGAACTAATGGAGGAAGTAAATTCTGACCAGGAATTGATGGGTGGATGCAACCTGAGCACACTGAAGAGAAAATGAAAATATCATGTGTTGTTGGAACATGTATATCCACTGACCAACCCTAAAATTATGATAGTGAAACGCAAGAAGAAAAGGATACTTTCAGGGGCAGAAGTCTGGTAATGTGGCATAACATACAAATAACGTCTGAAATCTTCTTCCAAAAGCAAACAGGAATCTGGTGCTGTTTGCAGAGAAATTATGGAGTATCCATCTTATAAATTGTATAATAATTACAAGTAGAAATTCAGAAACATTCTGCATCACTAAAGCTTCGAAGTAGTTTTCAAGTTTTGTATTTTGTTTTATTTGCAAAGTAGATTATAAAGCTAGAAGGGATTTTTACAATCATTTAGTCTGACCTCCAGTATAAAACTAGCATAGCACTTTCTATTTACGTAAAGCATGTGTTTTGGAAAATAAATTATTTTTCACTATAGAAATTTGTAGTGGCAGAGAATCTAATATAACCTTCAGCAAATGGTGCCAGAGGTTAATGAACTTCACTGAACTTTATGTCTGGCTTAAAATTGCCTAGCTTCAAACTGGTGGGTTGATTTTCACACTTTGCACACTCCAGTGAGAATTTTCATAATAACTCCTGAAATTTCTACTTTCACGCCAGGTATTTACCATATTTTTACCATTTTATTCCAGGACTTCCAAGCTTTTACACCAAATGTCAAAACTGTTAGTGCCCTGGGTCTCATGGAGCCTAGTTGTGGTGGGAGTGCCCGGTGTTAACTGGGATGCAGCAGGAGAGCACACTTATAAAATGCATCTGACTCACAAGTTGAGGAGGGTTCCATATGATAAACTAATGATTCAAGCTCTTCAAAATGATCATTCAAAAACAGCTTTTTCGATCCATTATTGAAATGAGGTTCAATTCCCTCCATTTTTCAACTTTCATCTTGATAACAGGGGTCAGACATACTGTTTCAATGTCAGTCACCTAACAGGCTATATAAATTTTAAAAATATATATATATACAATATCTGTTTCAGATTTATTGAAGTCTGATTATTTTTGGGGGTGGACTGTATTTATTCATTTGTTTGTTTGTCTGAATAAGGAATTAATTGTTTATTCTGTGGGATTTTTTACACTGTCAGTACCACAAGGTTTTTTTAAATCTTCAGAACAGTTGCTTTCATGAACGAGCATGTTGTCCACCTTTAACATTGTGGTTTGAATTCTGTGTTTTCAAGTATTCAAACTTTCATTTATTCTACATAGTTTGCTTACTGCTGAGCTTGTGAAGTTTTCTAGCTTGTTCTACCTGTATCAGGAAGGTAAACTCCTGGCCCTGACAAAAGAAACTGCATGCCAGAGCAAAAGGAGTCTGAAGAATTGACCAAGGGAAAACCTTTTAATTTTGTTGACTTCTGCAATATACTCTTCTCTCTCTAGAGTGTAGAATTCTATCACACAGAGCAGAGGAAATCATTCTTCACATCAGCATAGTAAGGTAGGGTTTTGAAGACAAGTTTTTCAGCAGCCAGTGGAAGTGGAGTTCTGTTCCTACTGTTAATACAACAGCTAATACTCTATACAGTCCATCAGGTAATTCCTGTGCCCTGTGAGTATATACTGATAGTTAAGAAATGCCATTTCAACTCTACAGAGTGAGAGATTATCATAATATCTTATTAGGTCTTCAATAAAGTGCGTCATTAGCCAAATTCTATTTTCCCATAGAGAAATCTGAAACCCACGTGTAAGAATCAGTGTACTTGAACAGAATGATGAAACAAGCCTCAGTGAGGAAAAAAAGTGCCTTGAGCTCAGACTGTAGTAGGTGGTAGCTTGACAATGTAAAACATGTCACCTAACCTTTCCAGTTGTCAGTCCTAATCAATGTGTGCCTGTTTCCCAGAAATCAATAGAGACATAGTTCTAACTGTAGCCATGAGACCCAAGCTGACCTAGAAGAGGTCATCTAAATACCAGAACATAAGCCCATCATTAGGTCTGACAAATGATTGGTTGTAGATTATTGAATGAAAGGACTGTGGATTATTAAATGAACGGGCTGTGATTATTTTTGCCTCATATCCCAACATTGGATCCAAAGGCAGTGTTTTTGCAGATTAAACTGAAGAGAACACATCATACATCTGAAGTAAATTACCCCATTCACACTGAAATTTGTATTTTTTTTTAGGTTTCTTAGCAACATCTGCATTATCAATGTCCTATACTACCTGTAAAATCTGAATGTACTAAGTATGCACTTTAAAAGGTTATTCATACATTTGTCTGATTTGTAATGATAGGATATAATAGTTTGTTATAATTTACAGGTTAATATCTAACAGCAAAGCCTTATGAATTGAAATGGTTTGAACTAAGAAATGATATTGACAGCAGAGCATGTTTGGGAGGGTTATTCATTTACATGTTCCATTTCAGTCTCAATTAGTCATTTCATGGTGAAACAGATGGCTTCATTTTGGACCTCTGGCTTTAATCTTTATCGGTCCCCATATGATTGTGTGTGTATGTGTGTGTGTAGAGTAGCTACTTTTATTTCAGTTTGAATTCAGTTTAGTCACCCTGCTCTAAGCCTCAGTGCTGAGGCTCAACTACACATTTTTTCCTAATTTGAAATCCATTTAGGGTGCATTTCTATTGTATGAACATAGCACATTACAAGTCATGGTAATGCACATTTTGTGTCATTTTTATTAAATAAATGATCGGCTACTTTCCAGATTTGGAATTGCAGACAATCTGAGAGCAGTGTGTCTACCATACAAAGAGGCTAGTATCAGTATTCATATGTTTATGCTAGTTGTGGTTTCAAAATTGTGCATGCACAATGTCATTAAAAAATATAATAATAATAAGGAAAACTTTTCTGAGTGTGATCTGACATTGGAATATCTTTGTTATTATCAAGTATTATAGCTCTATAATATAACCGTATTATATATATAGTATATGCAGCAATGGAATAGAAGAAGTAAAGCTGATTGTTTCAAGATTCCTCAAGGGTCAGTCAGGAAAGAAAATGGACAACAGCAGCAGCTGCTGCAGCAGCCTCATCATCCAAAGAAAACCCTTGTAATCCCCCAAATCAACCTGATTATATCCCTATTCCATATGAAATTCCATTTGTAATATACAAATTTACAGAATCTCCTCAAGTTGCACCAGGGGAGATTTAGGTTGGAAATGAGGAGACATTTCTTCTCAGAAAGAGTAGTCAGGCATTGGGACGAGCTGCCCAGGAAGGTGGTGGAGTCACTGTCCCTAGGAGTTTTAAGGAAAATGTTTGGACATGGTGCTTAGAGACATGGTTCAGTGGGTGACATTGGAAGCAGGGTGATGGTATGAACAGATGATCTTAAAGGCCTTTTCCAACCTTAATTATTCTGTGATTCTATAATTCTATGAAGTGCCAGATATTAAACTCTGAAAGTCCTTCTGGCTCTCATAATGTCTTTTTTCTTTCAACTTAAACTACTGCTGTGCTGTGCTTGGGGCCAGGGACCAGCAGTTTGAAGACAGAAATGTTTGAGAGAGGTGTGGGACCTCTGAGAAAAGACTGCTTGCAGAAAAAGCTTTCAGCATTTCTGCTTACTCAGAGTGTAGCTTAATTTACCTTGGGATCTTGTTAATTTTAATTCATTTGTTAACAAAATAATGCCATCAACTCTTAAGGAGTTGTCATGTTTAGTTCAATGTAGACTGTGATTACTACAAATCAGTTAAATGGACCAGCAGGACATAGTGTGCTGCATGAAGACTCAATGATGTAGATAGACATAAGTTAAGAATATTATCTATTTTCTTCTCTGTATATGTTAAAGGCACTCCAGTGTAGGTGTGCAAAGCAAGATCCAAAGTACTTGGCTATTTTAAATTAATTTAAAGATATATTGACTATTTTTATTGTTTATGAACATCAAGGGAATTCTACTAAAATATGTGATTCTGTGATACCAGTATAATTTATTAAATATTTACATAACTTATTTTTGCATTTGCCCTGTTTCCACATAACATATTGAATGGTACTTTAAATGTCCCTCTCTTTGCACTCATTCTGATAAAATAATTTGAGTTTGATTTTACAGCCACCTAGAAATCATACTTCTAAATGTTGCACCAATAACCAGGATTTCTCAAATCTTTCCAATGGACCTCTGCTCTATGATGAGTCTGTTGTTGAAAATTTCAAAATGTACTCCCTTAGTGTTGAAATCAGTGATTTTCTGGGCTTCTTAATGTCCTTTTAAAGAAGTTAAATAATTTGCGTGCTTATCTGCACTAACTTGCAAAGTATCAGTGGTAATGAGTATGTGTATGTATGTATACTTTTTACCTGGCATCAAGTAAAGAGGTAACATTATCAAGTGAGCACAAAATGACATTCCTCTAGCTAAATGGTGGAATTCTTGGATTTTAGTACGTTCTTTGCAAGCCCATGACATGGAAATGTGCATTTTATCATAGCCTGGCTGAGCAAACTCAGGGTAAGTTGTAAGCTGACACCAAGTCTTCTACAGCTTTGCTGTTGCTGCTATCTGAGCTTTGGGAGTAGTGCTAGCTAAGAAAAGCCTGTTTGTACTGCACATATACTTTCTGACTGTGACCTGCTTGTCCTCTTCCCAGAACAAATAACATAAGCCCGTTATTTCAGCATACATAGTAAAAACTTTAATGAACTTTTTGGAAATATTTATATATATGTTCTTTTTATCCCTTGAATTACACTTATTGTTTAAAAGTACTTACTTTTACTTTTTCCCTTCGCATTACATTAGACAGAGACTCTGTTCTTTGGCCTCAAATATTCCAGTGAATTTACCACACAAAGATATTTGCAACATTCACAAAGTCTGGGACAATGTGTTGTTAGGTATAGTAGGAACTGTGGTGATTTTGTAATGAATTCTCTTTAAACCAAGCAAATAGCATAAAAAGACATCTAACAGCTGCTTTCCCCTGCTAAATATCACCACTGAGATTTGATTCCAAGAAAAATAACAAGCCAGGTTTGGTTAGTGGTGCTGCAACTTAGAATTTATCTTAACAAGGGAAAAATCATTTGTACCATACTAGCTTTTCATGAGCTGGGGCAAAGAATAAATCTCTCCAATGGCAAACTAAGCTGTAAAAGCTTTTTCATAAGATGCCATTGGATACCAATGTGATAGCTATCCCTCCTGATCCTTTTATAGGCTGCTAATTCTGAAATAAAAGTCTTTTTTTGCCTACATTTTTGTAGATCCAAGAAATTAAATTTTAAGTAGATATGATACAGATTGCTACTCAGTAAGAGAGTTGGGAGTACTACTGTTACATTACTGAAAAGATATTTTCACCAAATGTTTGGTATCTAGGAAAAGATTCGTTATTTTTTATTTATATTTTGAAATTGATATGTACATATCTGCAATATGTTCTGTGATAAATCACCAGGCAAATATACAGGCACATAAGAACATTCACGTGCATGGCAACATTCATGGCAGTGGCTATCAGCCTGAGGCATGAATGCCAGCAAGCAAGCAGGAATTTTGTATCTCAGGCATTTGATTAGGTTCCCTTTTTCTCTGTCTTTACCTAAGACAAGAAAATTTAGACTCTTCTCAGTTAGACCAGTCTTTACGGACCAAAACATAATTGAAGGCTAGGAGGTATGGTGAGGAGTGATCTCTTCCAGTTTCTGTAGGCAAGGCAGGGCTCCTGAATGTGCATCTAAATGTCTGATTCCAGTTCCTGATACTGAGGGTTATGGAAGTTCTTCAGGTTTGGCTTATGGACATCATTAGACTTGCCTCCACTGCAAAACAGGCTACTTTATGGCTGTGGAAGAAAAGAACAACAATTAATTCAATGGTACTGTTAAGAAAACAGTGAAAGAATGTTATGTTAACTCTACTGAGATTTGGTAAATAAATAAATAAATAAATAAATAAAATAGGCCATACTGTATGTTGCAAATGCAGCTATCACTGCTTCTCCAACAAAATTTAGTTAACTGAAATTTTTATTTTGAACATTTCAGTATAAAACCATCAGCAGTATTTTTTCTGCTTTTCACAATTATTTTCCAATATTTGTCTTCATTTTCAATTAAAATCTTAACAGTATTTTTCATTTATATCTTACTTTTGATGTATGACATAATTCTGAATATCATAAAAAGAAAATAAAAATGTCTCTTTTTAAGTGTGTTTGCGGTAAGAAAACCTTGTCCATGTCAAACCGTATAAATTCTTAAATTAACAGACTGAGACATTACATATTTCAAGGTTTCCGAGCAGACCTCAAATCTTATATTTTCACACAGTTTACACAGTTTTTGCAAATAGAGAGTACTGTCAAATAGAGCAGCTTCCTCAGTAAGCTTAAAAAGAAAATGAACGGCCCAGGTTAGTCAGAGTAAAATAAATAAATAAATAAAATGGATATTAGCATTATGAAAAAAATAACTAAAACAAACACAAGTACCCACAGAATAAAAGTTACCATAAATAACAAACTAAAAGTTTCAGGCCATAATTCCACTAAGGTCACAAGTAGCCATAAATTAAGTAGTCCCGGTTTCTGAAGTTGCCAAGTGTTCTTTTCTGTTGTTTTTCTTTTGTTAGTTTGTTTTTGAATCTGTTTTCCTCCCCTAGTTTTGCATTTGCTCAAATGCTCCATTTACTTTGCCATGAGGGTTTGACTAATCTCACTCTTACTCATTAGTAGAGTGACAATGACTGATGCAACTTCTTTTTATAAATACTAAGCATTCCTTATCAGCCCTTTTCCTAGCTAACTGGAAGAAAAACTAATTTATCAGTTAACAAAATAATAACAAAATTTATTTCCCTTTAAAAATGTCATATATATTAAATACATGGGTTATTCATATTAAACTCATTGCATAACACAATAGGTAGAAATAAGTATTACTGGGGAAAAGGAAAATTAAGAAAATGTTTATTAAAATAAAAACACCCATGATACTATCATATATAAATATTATATACATAAATAATCATTTTATCTCAGAACTTCGCTTTCATTTAAGGAGTCACTTTCTTCACAGGTACTTTCACTGAAATCTGGAAATATGACCAACTAGCCAAAATCTTCTCTTAGCACTCTTCTGTCAGTTTCAACTAATTCAGCCTTTAAGTTTGTCACTTGCACTGACATAAATTGCTCACAAACTGCCTGTATGGAGCAACATATAAGGATTAACACCTTCCATTAGGACTTTCTACTGTTGTCATGAAACTACTAGCAGCTGCACATTCAATCTAGGTAGGTATTTCCATGACATGATGCCAGGACAGCAAACCTTCAAAGTGTCTCATCAGCTTCATATTGGCCCTGAGCATAACCATAATAATAATTATGCATAAAATATGCATGAAATGAACTAAGACAGCAGAGCCTACCCAGCCTTGATATCCTTGACTTAAAGAATTCTGCATTGGAACATGCACGTGCACTTAGTGCATGAATGGGATCAGACCACAATTATATATATATATATTTTTCCAAATATACAGTCTTCAAAAGATAAATAGCTCACAGTGGTGATAAAAATGATTTAACCTATATGGAGTAGATACTGCTGATACTGTAAGGAAAAAAGTTGTCAATAAGAAATGAGGTGAAAGCCGGGAAGTACACAGACATATTAGCATACTGAACTTTTCAAACAGTGACAAAATTATTTTTAGAGCCTGTTTCTTCAGTATCAGATATAATTGCTGCACAGACTCTAATGAACTGTGACCTAAAACCAAGTTACCCCTTCAGGTTAAAGGTACTGTATATTACAGTGTACTTTATTGCAAAGTGCACTTGTAGTGAATATATTTCATTCAAAAGGACAAGAATTCTACCTGCCTTTCCATACAGATTAACATTTTTGAAGCTTTCTCTTTAATTTGATGTGTTATCTATATGATATAGCTTTCATTTCTACCTATGAGTGGGAAGTTTCAGGCTATTTCAGGCTTCCAAGTTGTAGTACATTTTAGAAAGATGTCTTTGGGCTTATCCTGCCAATAACAAGAAATAGGCAATTAATTCAACTCATACTGTTTAAATCTGTTCCATTAACAAAGAATAGAAAAAAAAAATCTTTCCTGAAAACAATAACAATTATAATATAATCATTGACATTCTTTAGTATTTATTAGGGGATCTTTAATATTAGTGGATTGTGGGATGGTTGCATTTAAGGAAAACAATATATACATAATTAAAAAAAGTTAAATTCAAAGATATCTAGTCCAGCAAATTAACACTTAATTGCTTCCAGGGGATCAACTAAATTTAGTTGTTAAATTTAGAGTCTCCAATGTGCAGTTTTCAATGGCCTTGATTTTCAGAGGTTCTGAGCCATTGGTTTGATTTGAAAGTGTTCCTATCCTTCCTCTATTAACCATTTCCTTTTATTTTAAAGACAAGAGAGAGGTAAAAAATATATATCTATATATATAGAGAGAGAGAAAAAAAATTAACAGGAAGAGGCAGGATCATCTTCATTCAGAGCAAGTTATAACCTGTTTCAACTCACCACAAATTTTTAATCTGCACTGTAGATGAAGTTAGGATAAGCAGGTTCAAAAAAGAATTAGGCAAATTCATGGACAGTGGGTCTATAAACAGACACTGACACAAACAGGTAGAAAAATACCCTCTGGCATCCTTAATGCAGTGGCTGGAGTTTGGGGGAATGCAAAGGTAATGAACCACAAGTAATTGTCAAAGTCAGATCTTTTGTCTAACTATTGCCTCCTGTTGACACTGTCAGGCAGAGTTCTTACCAGTGCTGCCCAAAATAATTTCTGTTTCTATTCTTCTAATTACTAAATTGCTAGGAATGAGAAAGAGATGAGAAAGAAAACCAAGGGAAGAATCTTGAATAGTTAATTGTGTTGCTCCTTTGATTCTGGAAGCTGGAAGGTATACAAGAGTAATTGAAAGCTGTGAACAGCTTTCTTCCTCTCAGTAGAAGCAACACACTTCCACTCTTCCTTCAGTGACTGTGGAAATCAAACTGGCTTTGCAGATCATTAATGCAAAAAGTGACATTTTCTAGTGAAGGAAGAAAGAAGAGACTGGAGGAAAATTTGTTACTGGGAAAAGATGGTGAACAAAGGAGAAGTATATAGCTTCTCCAGGTAGTTTACAAATGAGAAATTTGTATCACAACACTCTAAGTGTTGCATTGTAAATCGACCTTACTGAATGCTGTGGAGTAACTGTCCACTTTATTCAGTTACCTAGTTTGAACTGTCTCAATATTGTGCCTTTAGATACTGGAACTGAACAGCTTTGAAACAGCAGGCCTAAACCACTAAAGTTAACACCATTTTTATTAAGGTGCATTTAAAAATAATAAAACCCATAGTTTTTATTAAATGCTCAATAGAATATGAAGATACTTGCAAAAGTTATACATTGTGAGAATGGTGTTCTACAATAGAATTAAATATATTATAGACTGTTAAGAGATCTGTTCATACTACATTAACTTTGTCTGGATATGTTTTTGTATTAAATGAAATGTTTCACACAAATATACATTTATGACATTCAAAGACCTGTGAGAATACAATGCAGTTATCTTTGTCCTTTACTTTTCTCTGAATTTTCTGTGGAAGGGGAACACTTCATAATAGAAAACACTGATGATTGGTTTCTTTATGTACCTTGATTTAATAACTGCAGATCTGGGGTATCATTGTACAAGGATTTAAATAAAAACTAATATTTTGCATGAATGTTGACCATAGTCCAGCACTTGCAAAGCCATTGCAACCACTGTTAACTATATTTGATGTAAATGTTAAAGGCTTTTTTGAGAAAGAAATCTGAATCAGTAAAAATATGGTTTGAATCTGATGCTCTAGCCAAACATAGAAGTTTGGCTAGAGCATCAGATTGCACAATCCATTTAAATGGATTAAGGGCATTTTGCCCTTAAAAGACTGTTCTTACACCATATGTATTAACTTTGGCTGTAGGGTTGGCAAGGAAAATGCAGCTCATCATAATTTGATACAGATAAAATTAAACACTTCTTACAGCACTCCTCAAAAGAGAGCTGTTTCATGCCTGTGGGGTACTTTTGTATCAAGACTATTCAAAACAGAACTTCAAGGCAGGCAGTGAGTTTCTCTCCTGATCCTTGCTGTAATACTATTTCTCCACAAAAGCTTGGGGAAAAAAGCTGTCAGTCAACAACAACAACAGCAAAGCTCTCTAGTGACTCAAAATATGTTCCTACATTGAGCAAAGATATCTTCAAAAACATAAAAATTTTCTTCTCGTATTTCTTGTCATCACAATACACTTGTCAACTTTTATATATAACTTTTTCTCTCCAATGTTTTTTCCTCCTTAGACTGAATTTATATGCTTTTAAAGCCATAAGACAAATAGCATTGGTACCATAGCAAAATAATCACATATGATTAAATATTCTGATGTTTAGAATGATATCCATTAGTTATCAGTTTTCATACTGTAGTGCATTACTTCATCTACTTGTATCAGCCCTTTCCAGCAGCTTTCAAAGCAGAAAAAATAAGCAAAGGGTTCTGAGGCAGAGCGTACTTCCACAAAAATGGACTATAGAGGTATAAACAAGGCAAAATGTGAGAGAGGAAGAGTGGTCCTGTTTCTAAACTTTCTTTTGTTTTGTTTTTTACATCCAACTTTTCTTTTCTTTTGCCCTTTTAGTTTCTCTACTGCAGTGTTTTACTATTTGTTATACCTTGTCATATTGGCATCTGCAATATATTTGCATAATATTCCTGATCTGGAGCTTCTGAACTCTAGACAAAGCAGCACCCTTCTTTTTTTTTTTTGTCTGAAGTGAAGCAGGATGGACACAAAGGGCTGTTCTCATTTGGCAGTGCAGAGCAAATGGTACACTGCAGCATCTCCCCACCTTTTCCTTGTATTAACTATAGAACATTAAGCAGCTCTAGGGCCTCTGATATCGATCACCGTACTACAGAATTGTCTGATGGTGGCTAGCCAGGGTGGGTGGACTGCTTGAGGTTAGGCTGGGCATTGGTCAGCAGATGGTGAGCAATTGTATTGTTCATCACTTGTTTTGTACACATTGTTAGTAGTAGTACTATTATCATCATTATTGTTATTATTGTTGTTGTTATTATTTTTCTGTCTTAATAAACTGTCTTTATCTCAACTCACAGGCTTCACTTTCCCATTTCTCTCACCCATCCCAGAGAGGGAGGTGGGGGCAGGGTGAGCAAATGGCTGTGTGGTGTTTAGCTGCTGGCCAGGTTAAACCACAACAGTTCTTTTTGGTGCACAACTTGGGGCCCGAAGGGTTGAGATAACAGATCTGACTGTATGTGCACAGTGAAAGCAATAGATGTGAAAAATGGCTCTGTCTAAGCTATAACACATTCCAGATTTAAAGCTATATGTCATTTATCATTTCAATGAGTTAAACACAGCCTTGTTTTGTCTATCATTATGGTCTGTGACACCCACTACTGTAGTCTGCAGTTCTGCTATTGTTTCATCCACTTTGCTCCTTTCTACCTGCTTCAGATTTTTAACCCTCTTTTCAACTATTCCAAGTAATTTTAGATCCTTCTGGTATTTTAATTAGCAGTTTTACTTTCCAGTGAAATGATCACTGATTGAATCATGCAGTCCTTTGCTTGGTAGCCAGGGTGTAAACAAAATTTTGACTGAAGAGTCAAAACTAGTATTTCCATGATAGCATAGAAACTAACATCAAAGACAACCAAAAACAAACAAACAAACAAAGAAAAAACAATAGGAGCTTCAGATATCATTAATGCTGTTGTTGGAGGCTATATCAATAAAAGTTATTCCGTGAAATGGGATTATGTGCCAAGGTTTTGCTAGTGGAGAGGTTTGAAGGGTGTCTTTTGTGAGAAGAGTCCAGAAGCTTCCCCATGTCAGATAAAAGCTAATTCCTGCCAGCTTCAAAGGGCCACTGGCCAAGGCTGAGCCAATGAGAGGTGCTGTTTGCACCTCTGTTAGAGCAGATTTAAGAAAGAAGAAAACTGTCATGCAACAGCAGCTGTGAGAGAGGAGGGAGAAAATGCAGAGAAAAACAACCCTGCAGACACCAGGTTCAGTGAAGAAGGCAAGGGAGATGGTGCTCCAGCCTCTGGAGCAGAAGTTCCCTAGCAGCCCATGAAGAGGCCCACGTTGTACCCTGCTGAAACAGATATTCATGCTGTAGCTCATGGAGGAGCCCATGGTGGATCTGGCCTGAAAGAAGTTGCAGCCCATGGAGAGTCCACCTTGGAGTAGACTCTGGGCTGAAACTGCAGCCCGTGAAGAGGAACCCATGCAGGAGCAGGGGATCTAGGGGGAGCTGCCACCTGTGGGGGACCTGTGCTGGAGCAGTTTGCTTCTGATGGATGGACCCCATGGTACAGACTCATGTGGGAGCAGTTCTTAAAGAGGTGCTGCCTGTGAGAAGCCCACATTGGATCAGTTTGGGAAGGACGACATTGGATCAATTTGAGGGACCCCACATTGAAGCATGGGCGGAGAGTGACAGAGAAGGAGTGGCAGAGATGAAGTGATATAGACTGACCACAATTCCTATTGCTCATTCCCCTGCACCACTCCAGGAAAGGAAGTAGAAGAGAGTAGATGAAGGATTGAGTGGAAAGAATTTTTAGTTTGCTTTCAGTTCTCACTGCTCTAGTCTGTCAGGGATAGGCAATAAATTACATTAATCCCCTTACAGTGAGTTTGCTTTGCCTCTGATGGTAATTGGTGAGTGATCTCCCTGTCCTTATCTCAAACTATGAACCCTTTTTCAAAATATTTTTTCCCCCTCTTCTTTTTGAGGAGGGAGAATGAGAAAGCTCTGTGGTTGAGCTGAGCTAGCCAGTAGTGTGATCCCATCACGTTCTGTCATTAGCTGTTAGAAATACATTTGTTATTAAAAGTTTTATAATAACCTTATGTAAGCTAGGGAAACCTACACTTGTATCTGATAGATTTTATTGTAGCTTGAAAATGCTGTTGCAGCATTCACATAAACTTAGTTCCATGATAGTCAAGTTGGAGAAGCTAAAACGACCAATTTAAAGTCCAGAATCAAGTAATTCTGTTAGTATACCCATTGCATTAGTGGTCAACAAAATGGTCGTACTATGCAGCATGGTAACAACAAATAAAAACCTTCAGCAACCGCGAATTTTTCACATTACTGTATTTTCAGTGGTGATTTTTTATATGGTGTTTAACAATCAAAAGTATTGAACAAAGCAAGTGTTTTCAGAGAGCTGTGGGATTCTTGTTTGTTTATTTGTATTTTATCATGTCTGAAGATATTTGGTTGCCCTCTCCATCTCTGGAATTTTCTCTCTGAATTATTTTCATATATTTTTCCACATATATCTGGGATAACTAGATCGATCTATGGTCTGGATGATAAAATTTCATTGTGGTATAGCTATTTTTAGGATTATGAATGTATTTTATTTTATATTTTTAGAAATGTATAATGCCAATACACAGATAGAAAATTATCAAAAACAGAATCTATTATTTAGTATTTTGTAAAATTTATTGGATTTCATGCAAATGGCTTTATTTGATTTAATGATAAAATAAAGTACAGATGGGGAAAAAGACAATGTAAAGAGAGATGTTTATAAGCTGAGTTCCATCATGTTTTCAAACTGTGAAAAATTGCTATAGATAACTATATTACAATTAATTGAGTTACTCGTGTGATTTTGAAGTTAAGCTCATATTTAAATGCCCTGATGAACTGGAAGCATAAAAAGAGACTTTTAAATAAGGGTGGGTTTATTTATTAATTTAATTACATATAAGAGGCTTAGTTAGTCCCATAAGATTAGAAATCAAGTTAGAAAAGTTTGTGAAAATATCAAGTTACAGACCCAATGCCAAGAAATAGGATTATATCAAAGTTCAGATTACTTTTGATCTGGTATTAAATCAAACCTTTTGTATAGATTTTTAAAGAATTGTTAGGAAGATTTGAGAGTCTGATAATATCTGTTTATATTTCAGTGAAACATTTGTGGACAAATATTGAATAATCAATCTTATAGCTAACTATATGAAATATAAATTAATTGAAAACAATTTTGGAACCTGCCCATATATTTTCATTATATAAACTGAGAACAATTAAAAAGTTAAAGCAACGTACAAGATTAAATATATATATATGTTTCAACCATTACAAATAATGTGAATACAGAAAAGAAAATGGGCTTTGTTTCTCTGTCAAGGACCTTTGAATTGCTTAATAATAATTGGGTGCATTCATTTGCCAGAATGGCAAACAAACTGGACAGCCACCAATTGTGTTGTTAATATCTTCATATTAAATATCTGAGCCTTGTTAATGCGTAATGGAGCTCTTCTTCCTCAATGCATCATAACCTTTCATTTTCTTTCCTTACAGAAGGGAATCCATATACATGGTGGGTTGGAAAAGCCAATGAGAAGCACTACTACTGGGGAGGATCAGGACCTGGTATTCAAAAATGTGCCTGTGGCATTGAACGCAACTGTACTGATCCCAAGTACTACTGCAACTGTGATGCTGATTATAAACAATGGTGAGTGTTCTACAAGAAAGCAGACTACCAGAATCTCCTAGCTTTTACAATTACTGCTGTTTCTCAGAAGGTCTTTTATTTAAATATTTCCTTTTTTTTTTTTTTTTTTTTTTTTTGCCAAAGAATGAAGGCAAAAATATTATATTTGATTTCTCTTTTGCAAATTATCTTCCCATCTTTTTGCATTTCCATTTTTTTCACAGTATCTGTGACTGTCAAATGTAGGGGATACGTTTGTGTTTTCAAGTAAGCTGAGCTACAGAGAATATAGCTAAACTTGCAAAGTCAACTGCTAATAGGAAAGGCCAGAATTTTGGCTGCCTGTGCAACTTTGTCTTCATCGTGTTCAGCTGTGTTACAACACAGTATTTAATTTCATCTCTGCAACTTCATTTGGAGAAATTCTACTAATATGAATGCTGCGTTTGCCTGAAAAAGAAGTGCGAGAGATGAGCTCACATCAATAATGTAGGGACTCTAAACCTCATTATTCATCTTCCATGAGAAAATGCATTGAGAACTAAGCCTGGAAAGTATTACAGAATGAAGCCCTGCATTTCAGAGGAAGCTATTGCACTTTTTAAGAGATAATTAAATACTCATTGGCCTAATGGCTGAGAGTACAAACCTATAGTCCTTTGGGGAGTGAGTGAGAATTGGTTCTAGTTTCTTCTCTAATAAACAGTTATTGATTCATCCCAGGTGGAACATCTTAACAGAGGGACTGAGGAAGTCCTAGCCCAGAGTATTTTACTGTCTGGTAACGGGGGCATTCTGCTGCAAGGTAATTGAAGTGGGTTCAAATCCCTTCAGGCAGAAAAGAGAATTAAACCTGCATCTCTGATATCCCCCATAAATGCTCTAGCAATGAGCTTACTGTTTAAAAAATGTCATTTTCTGTGAGATACCATCTCTGCTTTTAGAACAATGGGTTTATAAGCTTTAAGTGTTTTGTCTTCACAGGTAGTATCATATTTTAAATGGTACGCAATGTTCAGTGACTAATTGGACCCATACTTTTATAATCACTTTTCCCATTAATAGCAACTTAGAATCAGAGAATTATAGAATAGTTTAGGTTAGAAGGAACCTTTAAATATCATCTAATTCCAAACCACCTGCCACGGACAGGGACACCTTCTATTAGACCAGGTTGCTCAAAGTCCCATTCAGCCTCGCCTCGAACACTTCCAATGTTAGGGCATTCACAACTTCTCTGGGCAACTTGTTCCAGTATCTAACCACTCTCATAATAAAGAATTATATCTAATCTAAATCTACCTTGTTCTGAGGACCACAGAGATGGATGCGGTACTCCAGATGGTATCTCATGAATGAAGAACAGAGTGGGAGAATCACCTCCCTCAACCTGTTGGTCATGCTTCTTTTAATGCAGCCCAGGATATTATTACCATTTTGGTCTGCACATGCATGTTTACAGTTCAAGTCCAATTTTTCTTCTGCCAGTACTCTCAAGTCTTTCTTTGCAGGGCTGTCTCAATCCATTTGTCACCCAGTCTATACTGTTTTTGGGGATTGCTCTGAACCACAGGCAGGACCTTGCACTCACCCTTCTTGAACATTATGAGGTTTGCATAGGCACATCTCTCAAGCCTGTTCATGTCCATCTGGATGGCATCCCTTCCCTCCAATGTGTCAACCACACCACACAGATTGGTGTCATCCACAAACTTGCTAAAGGTGCACTTAATCCCATTGTCCATGGCACCAATGAAGATACAAAACAGTACCGGTCCTAATACAGACCCCTGAGGGACACCATTCATCAATGGACTCCACCTGGATATTGAACCATTTACTGCAGCTCTTTGAGTGTGACCATCCAGACAATTCCTTATCCACCAAACAGTTCATCCGTCAAATCCATGTCTCTCCAATTTAGAGATAAGGGTGATGAGCGGGGCTATATAAGGTTTTGTAAAAGTGACATTGACATATACATTGCTACTGTTAGCTTTAACATTGTTACGGTAATTATCAGTCATATTAGGGAGTGAACTACAGAGTAGCACAGAGATAAAGTCAATATTACAGACAGGGAAAACAGACATGGTGACAAACTTCAGAACTACTGTTATATAAAGAGTGAAAAATATAGCCAGAGGACTCAGACTCAAACATAGGCACTATAGCAATGTAGCACGAGGTAAGTTTGGTACTGTGAAAAAAATTGTAACAATAAAAGGAAGATGTAATAATAATTAGGATCATGGCAGAATTAGGAGCATTAACAGTTTTCATTGCTTCAGGCACTGGATGTGTATCCATAAATACTAGTCTCTGTACCATATGTTGACTGTTTTATTTTATGCTGTAGGAAATGCGTGGGTATGGGAAATATCATTGACATTTGGTCTCTTGTGGTTTCTCTAAGTGCCACAGGTGCTAATTTAATAAGCCTTCACTCAATAGTTTTTTTCTGTAACATCTATGCCCCTATATACAATGAGAATATATGGAATCTATTAATAAATACATTAACATAATTAATAGATCCTTTAAAAAATAAAATAAGGTTAATATCATAATAGATATGCAACTGTTTACTCAGAATTTTATCAAGAAGAAGCGATCATTTGGGAAATATATTTATTAAGTATTTTTATGGATATATCACTTTTCAGGAAAAACTGCGTATTTTAATACAATTAATGAAGAAGAGAAAAATGTATTTTAATTTGTGGAGTGTTCAATTAAAAAAAAAAAAATGAAAACCTTACTGTAGTCTTTAAGGACGTTTTGTTCAAGATTCATATTTGCTGTTCAGTTTCAGAACAGAAAGTAGCCAAAGCCATCCTTTATGGTTATAGGAATTATTTTGAAGAATCCTAGTTATGAATTTTCTCTAGTCAGGTTGACTGATACCTAAAAAGCAAGTGATCTCCAGAAGTAAGGAGATCTCTCTGACTTCACTTAGCAGCAAAACATCCTTAGCACAAACATCCATCACATGTGTTCAAACCTTATTTTAGCATATACAGTTTTCCCTATTCCAACTGTTTCATATACTATAAAATCATAGAACCGTAGAATATTCCAAGTTGAAAAGGATCTACAAGAATCATCTCATCCAACTCCCAGCTCCTCATCCTTACTGGTAAAAATATACATATATACATATATTTTATATACATAATATACATATAATATAATTATAATATTATATATATATATATTTATATACATATATATGTATATAAACCCTAGGAATGTTGACAGCTTTACTTTGGTACATATGGGAACATGATGCAAGGATCCCAAAGCAAGGCTTGACTAAGACAACTAAAATCTGGGTGTGGTGACACAGATATTAGTAAACTTGTGTAATTGAGTTACATGGGTGTTCCTGTACAGAAAGGAAATTCCTATTCATGCAGGGAAATTTGCAGCTTATGATGAGCAAACAGGTATCAGCTCAAAGACTGACAAAACATCTTGCCACAGGTATCACCCTAGGTCATCAGGACAGCTGATTTAACTTACAGTCCTCTAAAACAGAAGGTCTAAATAAACATCACGCTGGGTCTGAGAAACCAAACAGAACTTTTGCAGCAATTTTATAGCCTGGACCTAGCTGAAAGCATTGTATTTTATCATGATATACCCACAATTATTTACTTCTCCTGTCCAGACAATGTGGAAGAAGCTTATATTTGATTTTGATTTGATTTTGGTGTTTTTGTTTGTTTGGTTTTTGTTAGTTTTTTTGGGGGGTGGGAGGGAGGAGTGTATGTATGGGAAGTATGGGAAGTGTGGCCAGAGTACTAGCTAGAGTAATTAACCATATTAGGAAATGTAAAGAAGTACAACTGGAAAAGAAGTCTGAGTGGAAATTGTTGGAATGAAAGGGGAAGAGAGATTCAGCAAGGAATTCAGAAAGGAGATTCAGTGTTTGAAGTACAAGGTACTTTCTCAAGGGAAACTGAGAAGCCACTGAATCAGAATGATGCAGTGTAAGTAGAATATTGTCCAGAAATTATGATGCTGGGCAGGTCACATGCAGCCAGATTAAACACAATACTAAAGGTTCCTGGAGATACTGGTATGCATCCAGGCTTAAGCATAGCACATGTCAATTCCATTTGAAATCAGAAATAGTTCAGTTCCTTACTCACTTAGGCACTTCGGAATATCTATCTGTCCTTTTACCTTGTGTGCTCTCAATACCAGAGCTGCTGATGCAGAGAGAACTGGTGGGCTACATGACTCTGGCTTCTCCTATCCATTAGAAGCTGCTAAAGATGTGTTAGGGTATTTTTATTTTTTTTTTCAGTATTTCTTTCTCATCTAGGAAGCAACTGGAAATTCCACAACAATGGCATGTGATCAAAAGTGGTTGGTTAATATACTCTCTGGAAAAAAAAAAAAAAAAAAAAAAAAAAAAAGAGAGAGAGAATTTATCATTGGCTCTAATTAGTTACATTTTCCTGAAATTAATTTCTTATTTTTAACAGTATATAAAAAATCCCTAAATAAATAAAAGGGATCAAATATGAATATACCTAAAAGAACCTGAATGACTATAGAAGTTGCAGTGAGGAATATGCCTGATTACATTCAATTTTTATTAAAGAAATTACAATTTATCCAGATGGATTGACTGCCTACAAATATTCAAATATTTAAATAATACAGCAATATATTTAAGTAATACTTTGCAAACAGACATTTTGCTAAAATACAGAGGCCTGTATTTGACAAGAAACCATACATGAAATCAGGAAACACAAAACAAAACAAAAAAATGATCTAGTAAGATTAGCGACGTCTTGCTGCTTGGCCTGTCATCACATATACATGATGAATCTCAATTTCCTAGAAAAGGGGAACATTTTATAGAATGGTTGCCACTTCAAAAACTGTATTTCCACATTTTTGCATAGCTTAATGACCATCTTTGAAATGACTGACCAGAAAACAATTGGTAATTTGGTTGTGCTGTAACCATGCTCATTAATTGCATCTGTTCACTTTATAAAATCTGAAATATCTGAACTTATTTCATGATAAATATCTGAACTCATTTCATGGTGAAGGTGGGGAAGTTTAGCTGCCAACTTGCATTACTTCACAAGGTTGTGTTTTTTGTTTTGTTTTGTTTTGTACTTTGTAAATCCAGACAGCCTTTTGTATTTTTTTTAGAGTTTCCTTTCAGAGTTCCTCTGTACATTAACACTGACACCTCACATTAAGATAATTTCAGTCAACCAAATTTTAGCAGTACGTCAATATATAAGGACAGAATAAAAATCTACACTAGGAGGAACACTGAAGACAGAAAGTCAAGCATTCAAACCTTAGGAAATGTTAGATTTAATACAGCTATTATTACCTTTTTTTTTTTTTTTTTTTTTTTTCCCTGAATGATTGATAGTTTTGAGCTGAAACTTTCAGCAACAGAAAAGCAGATAGCCAGAACTTCATTCCTACTAGTTATAGTTTGCCCATTAAAACTACTCTATCAGGGAGAAGGGTCAAGTGAATTAAACAGGCTGATTCCTCTCCTGTTTTCTCAGCTGTGCCTAGCTGTAACTCCTGTGCAATACTGAAACAAAATGTGCGTATAAAAATATGGAATCTTCCCATTAATTGAATTTTGTCCTCTTTTTTTCATTATCTGTTTTATATTTTCTTTTATAGAAATTATGTACACCTTGTGTTTGACTATTATACATTCCTCTTTTCTGCTTCTCCCTTAGGAGAAAGCTAAATGTTTTTATTACTGATAACAAGAGATTAAAATTTTGAGGAAGGTGGGAACAGTAAAGATGGAGGGATGAACTCCATTCAGCTCTCAGCAATGCTACAGATGTGGTAGACAAAGTAGCACATTTCAAATTCTCATTTACTTGTACCTCAGTACCATCATAGGAGTCTGGCCTCAGATTGAGGCTTCATTAGACAAGGTTGGCTACATACACAAAAGGGCTGACTTTCTCCTCAATGTTCATATGATCATAAATATTGCTAATGCTATCCCAGAGCCAACAGCTCCATTCTGTAATTCAGGTAAAACCATGATCACTTTGTTTACTCTCTCTCCTTTACAAATGTTCCATGCAACTACTGATGACATGTATACATAGCTCAGGGAACCTGACAGATTTATAGTCTGAAATAACACAGGTTAAGGGCATTAGGAGTCTGGGGGTTAAATTAGTCATGAAACCTGCAAACACCCCTGCTGTTTTCTCTCTTTTCCCTCCTGTATTATTCACCTTTCTGTTTTGATAGTGGCCTAATTTATAGCAAACAGGCATTTAAAACACTTGGTGTCTAGTTGTCATCCCACTTATTGATGTTAAAGTAAGCATTTCCTTTAATGCTTGTGGATCATGGCAGCAACCAAACAGCTGAGGAGACAAGTCTTAGCCTTCTTCAGAACTGGAAACACAAGAAAATTTGTACATTGATGATACATGAAAGAATTGTCTGACTTATCTTTGTTTAAATAGAACCTTCTTGCATTGTGTTGTTTATTCGGTCCTATGCAGCTCTTTTGCAGTTATTTTTCATTCCACAAGGAATGCAAAACTAGCATATCTGAGGATGAGGGTACAAGAATCTGTATAAGAATCTTCGTGCATATTGTGCAGTATCTTTTATCTCGCTCCATGTTTTAAAATAGTTTAGCCCTAGCAACTTCCTAAAGATGAACAGGATGCCCATTTGGCAGCAAATTGAACATAAATATGAGTCAATAGTGTGCCCTGGCAGCCAGGATTGCCAGCCATGTCCTGGGGTGCAACAAGCACAGCCAATTGAGGGAAGTGATTTTCCAGCTCTACTCTGCAGTAGTGCAGCCTCACCTCAAATATTGTGTGCAGTTTTGGATGTCACAGTATAAAAAGAACACAAAGAACACAAAACCACAAAACCTTTTTTTTTTTTTTTTTTTTTTCTACAGCTTCCTCACAAGGGGGAGCACAGGGGCAGGCACTGATCTCTTCTCTAATGTCCCACGATAGAACCAGAGGGAGAGGCATGAAACTGTGATATTCAGAAAAGGTTCTTCACTGAGAGGGTGGTCAGGCACTGCAAAGGCTCCCCAGGAAAGTGGTCACAACACCAAGCCCAACAAAGTTCGAGATACATTTGGACAACTCTCAGACATACATGTATAGGATGATTTTGGGATGGTCCCGTGTGGACACAGGAGTTGGACTTAATGATCCTTGTAGGTCCTTTCCAACTCAGGATATTCTATGATTCTATGAACTTTGGGGTCATTCATCGTTCAGTACCAGCAGTGATGAATGAACCTAAAGGAAAAAATAATGACAAGACAATATCTCTATTCCTTATTTTATTAAACTTCATAATTAATGTGTGAGTGAAATATCAAGTGACCAAGAACAAAAATGTCTGCTATGTCTTGCCTAGAAATATAACAGATTTTTTGTCTGAATGAAGAGCTTATGGTCTTAACTTTAGAGTAAAGGACCTCCTGTCACAATTTGTCAGGTAAGGACAGAGCATGCTGAGCACTGCACAATACAGAATTCAGTCTTACTGTTATTTTCTCCTCTTCCATCTCCTTTTATTTACGTGCTAACTTAAAGAGTAATGACTCAGCCATCAGTGCAGTCCTAGAAGATGAAATCACTTCCATGTTGTCCAGCCTAAGGTATTCCACTCAATGTTTGACACTGCTTAACTCTTGAAGTGAGTGGTTATCTTCTTCAATTGTAGGGCCATCCCCTATCCCACCCTGAGTTTTCTTTCTAAATCAGTGGAATGCTATATAGGAATGGTGGAATGCATCTGGAATCTATCACATCTTCCGTTAGATGAAAACTGCAGTCCATGCTTGTTTGTTATTACTACTAGCAGTCATCTTTTAGCTGAAACACAATCACAGGAGAGTCCATGCAGCTGAAAGTATTACACTTCCAGTGTAAACAAACAATATATTTACTTTCATTTTTTGCTCTTCAGTGTGCAGAGATATATGCATGTATAGAAGGGAGAAGAGGAAATAATCATATATCAAAAGAGGTGAAGGGAAGATGAAAGTAGTAATATTTTGGATGGATGGATGGATGGATGGATGGATGGATGGATGGATGGATGGATGGATGGATAGGAAAAAAAAAAAAGAAGGGAGAGAAAACTATTATTATATTCTTGCTGCATTATTTTACCTCAAAGAAAAAGGTTATCAAACTTGTAAAAGAAGATTAAATTCTACAAATTTGTTTTAATGCACTTTTGTCAATTACCATTCTTGTTGGGCTGCTTCATGTCTCCCTCCTGTTTTGTTGTTGTTTTGTGTATGTGTGTGTTGCATAATTAGTGAATGCCCCAAGCTTTCCAAACTACTTCTGATCTGTCACTAATCATGGTTTGACATTTTGTCCCAGCCATAAACCCCACAATTCTTCTGTTATTTTTCTTTCATTTTCTTTGCTTCCTATTCATGCCTAGAATACTGTAGTGATGAAAGTTGAATGAAAATAAGGAAAAAGCCAATTTCCAAGGAAGCAGGCAAATATAAAGATAAGACAGAATCTGCTGACAACATTAGAAAATGTGATGAAGAAAAACAAATACAAATAAATATATATATATATATATATATGTGATCCAAAAGCTTTATGCTGTCACTGGAAAAGTATAAATTTATTTGCAATTACTACTGCTATGGAACAGGACAGTTAAAAATGCTGTCACGTAAACATGTAATTTCATGTCTAAGCCAGTATTTTCTGGGTATGACATAATGTGTAGTAATAACATTTAATGGTCCACAAGTTGACTGTAAAGTTAAAATATTTTTCAAGAGTATGAATTTAAGTATCTCATGTGAAATCTAAGATATTTATCCATTTTTCTGAAAGAAAATGGTATCAGAAATATTAAGAGGGTTTTATAATACCCAGGAATCAAATTGAAACTTCTGTATGGCATAGCACACCTACAAATACTGCTCTTAAAACTGAGTCTCCTGCTGCCTTTTAATTTAGTAAAATAGTCAAGAACAACTAAATTTTAATCACTAACATTACAAGCAACGAAATTGTGAGATCCTTTAAGGATCGTGACAAAAATTGCAACAAAATAAATAACATCAAAAGATATAAATACCGTGAATCAATATAGCACATAGATAATGGCAATACATGAAGAGAACGCTCCAAAATCTCATTTATTATCTTACTTTATTAATACAGCTTTTTTAATTGTTAGATTACCATATATAATGATTATGAAGCAGAACAGAACAAAAGGATAAACAATAAATATCTTCAGGTTTTGTCCTGAAAACTGGAGAATAGGAAAAGGATCTTCAAAGTAAATAAATATTGGGCATAGTTAACTTAGATAAAGAAATGAGCAGATCATTGAAAAAGCTGAGGAAAAGAAGCTTAAGTTTATTAAATGCTTTTGCTAAAGGCAGATCAATTCAGTGAGTCATTGACAGTGGTAAGGTTTTGCACTGTGTTCATCTATGCATATGCACATTCATGAGCTCACAAAATAATTCAGTCTGGAAGCGGCCTCCAGGGACTACCTAGTCCAACCTGCTACTCACGGTAGATCTGACTGACTGGCTGTGTCCCCCTGAGTCCTGAACACCTCCAAGAAGGTGTTCAGAATCCCTCTGGACATCCTGTGCAAGTGTTTGACCACACTCATTATGATTGTATTTTTTTTCCTGATATGTAATTGGAAATTCCCATGTTCCAACTTGAGATGTTTACCTCTTTGTATGCACACGTATATCTACAAGCAAACATATCTTGTACTTCTAATATGGGGCTGATGTAAGGACAACAGGCACACTTCCAGACCAAGCCTGGAATTTTTGGTTTAAACCAGTTATTGCTGACTAAAAGCCATTTCTAACAACATTTTGTAGAATCATTCATCATTGAAATAATGAAATATCCCGAAGTAAGTAAAGACATTGATAGTTACTGAACAAATCTGACTCTTCTGTGAAGAGAATTCAAAAAGTGCACTTTTTAAATCTCCACTTTATAAAGGAGCAAGACACTGAGGATATGGTGTGGGAATTCAGGAAGATCAGTTTTTGCCAGAAACTCATCTTAAAATACCTTCTACCTCTAACAGTTAATTGTTATATTTGGCATTATTTGACAGTTTCTGTATGTCCTGTATGTCATTTCATCATATCGTATAGACATACCCTGAAAAAGTGGACAATTTGAATGTGATATCTTTATTATTATATTTTATTATTTAGTGGAGGTACTGCCTTTACTTTTAGTCATGAAAGATCAAATATAAAAGGGCATTGCTCCTTACAGGGATCTTGTGCTGTGCTGTATTAAAAGAAAATTAATAACTGTCACTACAGGTAACACAATTCTTTTTTTTTTTTCCTTTTTTTTTTTTTCTTTTGTCAGAGGAGAAACAGTTGTATTGACAATACATCATAAAACAACCATTCATTATAAAAGCAATTTATTTCTGGTAATTTACTTTTATTAGAAGTACTGCTTCATAACAAAGTCTCAGAACTGATATATATCACTTTTTGAAGCAGGGGAGGAACAGGTCTCATCTACTATCATTATTTTTGTAGAGTATACACAATATTATATAGACCTTTGTTCTCTAATTGCATTTTTGAATCTGTGCCATTTCTAGCAAATTTTATTAAAATTATTTTTAATACTCATTTTAAAGCAAGTTGTTAGTGGTTACAGACAAAGAGGTATCAATAGCATATTCTGGCTTTTATGAGTTTTACAGCTAAAAACACAAAGATCACAATATTAGCACAAAATGTAGTGAAAATTAGAAGCTGTTTTTTACTGTCTGCATGGACAACAAAGAAACTCAAATGTGTTGCAACGTGATAAAAATGTTTGTTAGACACTCTGTAAAACACTTTCTAGCTGTGACCAGAAATATGTGTGCAAATCACTTGCATTTGGAATTATCAAAGATAAGTCATCAGGTGTTCAAAACGAAATATGAACAACTGATGAATAATGCTCCTTGTACTATTGTTTTGGGTTTTCTGTTAGGGTTAATCAATACCATAGCATGAGAGTGATGCAAGTGGAGAACTCAGAGTTCTTCTTTGTCTAGTTACAGTTATGTGCAGAAGTTACAGATGTGGCAGTGCCAGTTTTTCTCCATCACTTTTCCACTTCCACAAGTTACACCTTCAGTGTTGTCACAATAGGAAGGTTGTATTGCCAAATGTAGAGAGGTTTGTTCCACCTGGAGGAAATATGACAGTATGAAGCTTTCTGAAAACTCATACAGTAGTTCAGATATAATGTACCTTACTAAACACTGGTCTGGAAATACATGTATTTAGATTGAAAAGTTGTATTTTTGTAATTATCTTTAATAATAGAAACTATATGGTTTCATTTGTAAGAAAAGCATCTTAATCCAAGGAACAGCTAAAACATTTGGAAATTGATTTCATTTTCTATGGAAGTGGATATAGAAATGCATAGTTAGCATGTAGTATGGAAAATGCATTTCCCCACAACTGGAGACTTTTTGGAGAGTCAGGTTCCAGAGCTGAAGTTCTTGAGGGAGATTGTATTAACACTGCTGCATGCTATTACTTGTTTTAAAAAGGGATTGGCACTAAAACTGTGAAGGGAACAAAAAAATAATAATAATAAAAAAATAATAAAAATAAAAGCTCAGGATAGTTTTGTGTTTCTTGATAATATGTAAACATTAATTATTTTTCTTAATCTATGTTGTCATATAAACCCCCTCCATCAATCTGGACACCATATACATATATATCCTAGTTTTTATCCATGTCATCTTTATCCATAAATATCCTCAATTTTTTCTTGCAAAAAAATACCTCAAAGGTAAAGTTTGACAGTAAGGCCTGTCCTCCTCACACACTGCACATTATTTTTCTGTAGGCACACAGTTAAACAAGGCACCAGCACTTATTTTATACTTACAATGTATCTGTAAGGATAGTAGAATGAATTACAATTTGAAGCAATGTCTGCTGTCACTCCTTTCCTGGTAAACAGGATGACTTATCATATCTTAAGGGTTCTCAACTCAGAAAGAAAATTTAAATAATGTGTATTAGAACTGCCAGAATGCACACTGACTTTAATTTTAATTACAGCTCCCAAGACCTAATCTCAAGGAAAAGTTTCATGAGGTACTAAATCATCTAGTCTTCTACTTTGTTATAGCTTTTTCATCTTCAGCAGAGAATGAACACTAAAGAGAACATGGGGGAATGGAGTCAGTTTTTACAGAACAAATTCAATGGTGAAAACTGAAGACTGTGTGTGTAAACAACGTGGGAAAGTATTTTGAAAATTCATTAAATTCATGTTTTCTTTCTTTATAGAAAACTAAAGCAAAGAAAAAAAAACATATTTTATTGATCTGAATAATATTTTTTGAAGACTCAATCAGTTGACCAATTGATGCTTACTCCTGTTGATGATTTATAAGTAATGTTATCCTAGAATCCAAGAAACATTAAACTGTTTTTATTACTGTTAACATGATTTTTTTTACAAGTTTCTCTAATGAAGGATTAGCAAGGTAGTTATTCAGCTGTTCCAGAGTTGAACAAAACAATTCAATTTTTCTACCTGCCATTACTTAAAACTTTCTTAAGAATTTCTAGTGATGCATTTGTGATTTTTATATACCTACCTACTCATGATTTGTACATGATCTCAGTTTCCTCTTCTGATACATGAATACTTGCAAATCACTTAGAACCATGTATAAATCCTTATAACAGTTTATATTATGTTTATACAGCTAAAGAATGTGTCTGTAGACCTCCAGGTTCTATTGAATTTATTAACAGTGTGTCCTCTCTATCTTGAAACAAATTATTGTTTGCAAACAATTTGTGGGATTTTTTTGTGTGCGGATTTTTTTTTTCTGAAGATGTTGGAAAACAGTTAATTCATACATTTCCATTTTTGAATTCCTCTTCCTTAATGATATGTAAACATAGTTTCCTCATTGAATCATTTTCTGTTTGTATTCTTAAGATGTTCCTTCAAACAGTGGGTTACTTTGCTCAGAAAGAAATGGGGTAATTTCACCCAGCATTGTTATTGCATGCACATAGAGTCTTTTTTTTTTTTCATTTGATAAAGAAAAATAAGAGATGTTAATATACAATGGAACACTATTAGCATACCTATGCAGTGCATTGGAGCATAACACAATGACACTCAAAGCTAGATATAAACAAGTTAATTGGTATGAGAACTGTTTAAAACAGATGGGGGAAAAAAAAGTACTTCTTTACTGTTGCATTAAGGGGTGTATTAACCGTTATGGGCCTGGTCGGGTTCAAGGTATTGAACTATCACAATCACAGATTCTCCAATAATGCATTAACAGTTAGGGGTCTGGTTGGATTCAGATCACTGAACTATCACAGTCACGGATTCACCAATAATGTATAACCACCCTTACTCTAGTCACGTTTAATGAGAGCTATCATGACCAGGAACAATGCAATCAAGTGCGATTTATTACAGCAACAGGTACACAGATTCTTTGGACTGCTGGCGATAGTGACTGTCTGCAAAAGCAAGCTAGCATGCATGAAATACACAGGTGACACAGGTGTTACAGGTGTGCAGCATAGAAATTAACATGTTAAAAGGGTCAAAGACTCTAGAAAGATTTATAACCAAGTGTTCAAATCTCACCCAAAGGTGTCCCAATGGGGGGGAAGAGAGGCTCAGCTCTTTGACTGGTCCCAGGAGCCAGGAGGTCCTAAGTATGTTGTATTTCCTTGGGATGGTATCTCCCCTGACAGTGGTATCTTCCCTAACATCCCCTCTCTCTTAGGCCAATTTATATTATTTTCTATCTTTTAGGTGGAACTTGAGTGACTCTAGTCAAGCATATCTTAGTTATGATTGGTAAAAAGTTCTCCCATCTCCGTTTAAAGTAATAGTCTCTGAGAAATTCAGAGCACATGCTCAGTAAGGGGTAGTTGCATGTTGGAGGCGGGTAGCTTTTGGGATGGAGGTGTGTTTTGGTATTATTATGATATTATAATGAGCAAAAGTACACTAGGGTACAGCAGTTGTCAAAACATATCAGGTCCTTGGCTAGGGATAGCAAAAAGTGCAGCTTATCGGTCTCGGTGTGCACAAGAACAATTGAGTCCTCACCTGGTCACAGAGCCTAACCACAGTGTCTCCACTCCACTCTACTGTTCCTTAGAGCTAGCACACCAGGTTCCCCCAGCGCTATAGCATCTAACATTGGAAGCCCAGGGAACGCTCAGGTAATGCAACTACGCCCTACCCTGAAAGCCTCTTCAATGCTGTACATTTTCTTTAAAATGTGAACGTTAGCTTTATTTTCCTAGTTACTTCAGGCAATTGCACCGCATTTACACAGCTGGTTGTAAACTTCTGCAACTTGCTGCCACAGGAGATTGTGCAAGCAGACAAAGTAAGTATGTTCAGGAAAGGACATAACAGATTCATACATAACAGGTCAATAAACGGTAAGCACTGTGCACCCTGTAACATTTTTAATATGATGATGGTAGCTGGTGGGGGAGTAGAAGGTCAGCAGATGACAGAAAGAGTCAGGCTCACACACTCACCCTGAGTAGCATCTCTTATTGCCACTGTCTGCAGCAGGAGGATGGAGCAGGTGGACTATTGTTTTGATCCCACAGAATATTTCTTCTGTTCATGTTTCTCAGAAGGCTTTTGGCAAGGCTTATTTGCTCAGGTGTTGTCCTTGCCAGTGTAGCCAGACTGCTTCTCAGGGCAAACTACAATCTTTGCACAGCATTATATGCACTAGATGGGACTGGCAAAAGCTGATTTGTCTCTGCATTGTGTTCCATCTCCTATGTACTGAAAGGTTGTGATACCATTTTCCCTAAAAATACATTGCAGTAAAATACACTACTGAACAAGGAAGAAATATTTATTGTGACATTTGCGAACACAAAAAAAGGAATGTCCTGTGAATTGAGTATTTAAACCTGGAATTCATGCTGGCTTTATAGCTAGCATGAATGTTCTGGAACAGCTTTCAGATATGAGTATTGGGGTTGAGTAGCCAAATTCTTCCTAATTTGAGATGCGATCATATTCTAAAGAAGATTATGTAGTGTGGCTGTCTGGAATAGCAGAGAGCTGTAATCAGTGACTGCAGCCTCTGCAAAGTTGCTTGTGTAGCCTTTGCTTACAGTTAGAGGTGATAGATGTCTCAGTATCCCTTACCTCCATGGGGCAACTTTTATCTCATAGACTTTCATTTTAAGGCAAGAAACATCTGCAGTAAGCTACGTTTAAGCCATCAGGAAAGAAAAAAATGCATCAACATTTGGCAAATTAACATATTTATTGCATTAAAGTGCAGCACAACATTGTCAAGGCTCTGACTGCACCAGATGCAAACACTTTAGGCCCTAAGCCTTTGCAGCCAAATTATTACATTCTAATTTCTGTCTTCACCTAATGCAGATAAATAAAAGGGAAGGGAAAGGGAAAGGGAAAGGGAAAGGGAAAGGGAAAGGGAAAGGGAAAGGGAAAGGGAAAGGGGAAGGGGAAGGGAAAGGGGAAGGGAAGGGAAGGGAAGGGAAGGGAAGGGAAGGGAAGGGAAGGGAAGGGAAGGGAAGGGAAGGGAAGGGAAGGGAAGGGAAGGGAAGGGAAGGGAAGGGAAGGGAAGGGAAGGGAAGGGAAGGGAAGGGAAGGGAAGGGAAGGGAAGGGAAGGGAAGGGAAGGGAAGGGAAGGGAAGGGAAGGGAAGGGAAGGGAAGGGAAGGGAAGGGAAGGGAAGGGAAGGGAAGGGAAGGGAAGGGAAGGGAAGGGAAGGGAAGGGAAGGGAAGGGAAGGGAAGGGAGAAGGGGGGGAGGGAAGGGAGAAGGGGGGGAGGGAGGGGAGAGGAAAGGGGAGGGGCGGGGAGGGGAGGGGGGAGGGGGCATGGCCATGATGGAAAAAAAGTATTCTGCACTTCCTATCACCAGGTGATGTCCAGATATTTCCCAGTAAGCATGGCCAGGACCTGCTTAAGCAGGGCCAGGGCGAAGAAAAATTTGCATATCATTATAAAATAAGGTTATTTGTCTTTTTAGCAAGAGAATTAAAAGAAAGAGCAGTTGCAATGAAAGTAATTTTCAGACATATGTGTGTGTTTACAAGCAGAGGGAAAATGACAAGTATTCATGTTTTACTTATACTTTATACCAGAGTGTTTCTGTTGCAAAAAAAAAAAAAAAAAAGATAAATAATTAAAAAAAAAAAAAAAACTGTTAATTACCTCTATGCTGCACCATTGCTTTAAATGTGCTTGTATATCCTGGAGCATTCAGTTTCATATAATTATTTCTGATGACTGTGGGTACATTTAAAATGTTTTGTAGATGGATATTTAATTATTCCTCTAACTAAAGCACTTTCATGATATTAGACACCACTTTCCTTCCCCAGTAGATGTAGAAATATTATACATCATTTTTATAACACAATTTGTAGATATTCCTTCACTTTTGTTGTTGTTGTTGTTTGTTTTTGGTTTTGGCAGTGGCTGTTATAAAGTCCTTCTTCCATTTGGCTCTGGCATAGCTTAAAGTTTGAAATAGCTGTTTGTTCCTGACCTCTGTTGTAGTTACTGGTTAATTTGAAGGGTTTACCTTTCTAGGTCACACAAAACAAACAAACAAGAACAAAAGCTGATGACTTCACTCTATTGAGAGAATTTGTTTGGGAATCACTCTTATTAGTAACTTTACAGTTAGAAGCAACTTTTCTATTTATTAGGTAAGAAGTAAAAAATAATATATAGGATCACTGATTCCTAGTCTGGAGGGCAGTCTCAACCAATCTTAACCTAGAGGTCCTCATGCTGAATGAGGAACTACAGATGCTCAAGCTGTATGCCACACAATACAGACTAGATAAAATTGTCCTGTCCTGATGGGGTAAGCGCTCCTTTGAGAGTACTCACTCTTATGAGTTTCTGTTCTTCCACACACCCACAAAAATAAATGGAAAACAATCTTCTAGGGCTAAGACTGCAGAAAAATATAAACTACAATGTGATAGTTAACTCTGACTAAGAACTAAAGGGGACCCAAGGTCTACTGAGGGGAGACAATTAGTAGACCATGTGTAAAACCATGAAAATACAATGTTTAAAGAAAGATTATTGATTATAGAGAAAGAAAACAAGATTTGTGATTATTAGAATGAAAGCTTGAGTTCAGTTCAAACCAGAAAGAACTTACTGAAAATCAAATACCTAACTTTTCTTAAAAATCAATCAATACCTGGTTGGGGTCCTTACAGAAAGGAAATAAATAGCTGAATAGCAAATTCTCTTGGAATTTTACTTGTAATGGTATATAACATTATTACTTTCCCTATTTTTTGTCTCTTTTCTTGGCTATTTAAATATTTTATTATTGAGAAAAAGGATGCTGATACTCTTACTTCCCATATGATGATACCAAGTAATGTAAATTTTGTGTTTCCCAAAATGTCACCTGTGATATAAAAGTAGGATAACTGTAATTTTTACAGAAAGCAGAATCAAACACACCTGAATACCACATTTTTCATATGAGGCATCTTACTAACAATCTTTATTTCACAGAACCTGAAAAGAGTTCTATATAATAATATCATCTATAAAAGTGTTCTATATAATAATATCATCTATATAATAATAATAAGCAATCCCAACCCCTATATAGTATAATAAGCAATCCCAACCAAGACAATAGTTTGGAATATAAATACAAAAGAGAGGATAAGCATGAAAAATGCTTACCAGAAGATGCAAATTTGGAAGGTAGGGCCTACCTACTTAACATTTGCATGAAGATTTTATGAAGTTATCTAATCAAGCACTCTGTTCCAAGGTGTGCTTAACTTAGATTTTTCCCAAAAATATTGTGTATTGTAGTTATAGAAGCAATGAAGAGGTTAGTTAAATCACTACACACTCATGTTCTGCTTGGTAACTTTGTGTGAAACATAGATTGGTTTAAGTGTTGTAGGAGGAATATGCGTAGGTGTAGAATGAACTCTACAGGAAATGCTAGTGGAGAAGTGGGAGGAATGGTAAAGTTTATGTAACCATTTTTTTCAGACATGTTCTAGGTGCACTAAGTCCCATTCTTCATTAAGTTTTCTGGACCAAATTCAACACTAAATTATGCACTTTAGAACCTTATTGAAGTCAACAGGCATATATGGGCTGAAGTCAGCATTAACTATAGCCATCTGTTATTTTGTCATGCCATACTCAATTATTTTTATTTAGCTTATTCAGTCATACAAAATAAAACTGTCAAAGTTGTCAAGAAGTCCAAGAAATGAAAACCCCAAGCTGCTGCTCTGAGATTTTTAATATTTTTTTTCCAATACAGATCCTTGTGCCTTACAAAATGCTGGCTGAAGCACATTTGGTCTTATAGTTTGATTGGACATGATCCAAAGGCTTATAGATAGTTAGTTGAATAAATAAAGAATTCATCACACATTTGCATAGGTCTTCCAGTAGTATATTTGACAGTACAGATGTTAAAAATACATTTTATTAGATAATTGCTTTTAGTATTCATACAATAAAATGTTACAGTTCTTATTACTAAAAGTCACTATGTTAACTAAATGTGAGAATAGCAAATTTCATAGGACCTCAGCCTTTCTAATGTCAGTATGAAAAAAATAGAATTGAGTTATGATGCTCCATCAGTTTTTATGTTCCCATCTGGTAATGAGAACTGTTCCATAATACCCCTTGGCAGCCAAATCAGAGGTGTCATTAGGTCCAACTTAATGTATAAGGGTGCCTGCAGTGACAAGACGTGGGAAAGGCACGAGGGATCTATAAGAATCTATGAGAACAGTCTATTCAAGTGCGAATAGGAGTGTTCAACCTAGAGTATATTGTTATCACTATACAATTCGTAAATAGGGCAGGACCCTTGGAATAGGGTCAATCTGTATAGTTCTTGTTCTGCTTTGTATGCACATAAAGAAGTTAAGTAAATTTCATCAAAACCTTTCCAAAGTTATCTAGTTCCTCTTAAATCCTAGCTTTTGTTTACCATCTTTTTAATCCTGTTAATTACAGTTTGCATATTTCCAAGTAACTCACTTCCAGTTTATTAGTGCTGCTGCCAAAATTGCATTGTTCATGAAATACTCTGTAATATTAACTTTTCATAGTGGTTCTAATGTAAATAAAATTATTGCTATATATTTTTGGAAGAAAGAAAGCATTAATACTTGGCACATCTGTACCTTTTGTGATTTTTTTTTTTTTAGAGATATTTTCAGATATTTGCTGGACTTAATGTCTCTCAAATATATTATGGAAATTCAGGTATTACAGTATGGGATCTTGTGAGAGGTAGATAATTATATATTTTCTAAATGGGAATGCTTGGGAGTTTGTGTTCTTCAAATCACTACTAATAATTAATTAATAAGTGCTTAACACAGCTGTTTCAATCCAGTATGTGTTTTGTTTGTTTGTTTGTTTGTTTGTTTGTTTGTTTGAAATTCTCAAAGCAATTCAAGTTCCTCAGGTCATGTAAGCATACTTTATAAGTCCATTCCTACCTGTAGTATATTCTTTATGTTTTCTCCTGTTTAGGACTGGACTGATAATTAAGTGATGTCTAACAATATTGGAGAAAAAAAGATACTCTGGTATTAGAAATCTGTTAGTATAAAATCATTATATAAACAAATTAATAGCAATACAGAATTTTATCATTACTTTGAATATGTCATTTGCTGATATATGCATAATGTATTTCTTCTTTCCATACCACAGAATGCTTATAAAGTAGATGATCATAATCAAAAAAATGATAAATCTTATATCTTCTGCTTTCATTCAAAGGCACCCTAAAGCACTTTGCAGACTGTTATATATAGGAACAAAAATTAGAAATATAAAATTACACAGAGATCTCATCAATATCTCCTGGTAATAATTACAGGATTTGATCAGATTCATTCATCTCCCATTTGTCTATTAGCTGGAATCTGACACACTCTGAATTCAATCTTTATTCTCTTAAGGGGATTTTCTTTGGTGAGGAAAAACTTCAGAGACTTTCTTCACCCTCTTAATGTGAAAAATCTTTAGATACTGGCGGAAGCATTATCACTTCTTGGAACTGAGTATTCCAGCTGTGATTATTTCCAAATATGTAGTACAAGGACAAGCATTATAATCAGTCTTTGGTTTATAACTTTTTTGACTTTGTCAGCAGTGATTAGTATGTCCAGAGGAACTACAAGTACCTTTGAAAATCATAAAAGAGCCACTTAGTTTCTCAAAGGTATTTGTTTTTTTTTTTTAGTGCACAGCTGGGGTGACAAAAGCTATCATTATCCTTTTTATTTATTTATTTATTTTTTAACAGAAAACAAACTACACAGGTTCTGTTGAAGAAAAAACAAGTAATTTTTCTCTACTCAGTCTAGTACTCTCACCACTCAGTAACAGTTCTTTTGCAGGGGCGAATGTCTTTCCTGCAATGATGAGACAATAAACCAATTTTCAGAAAATACACCTATTCCAGAAAATAGCTGTGGTATTTAGCTTTGTTTTCATGACAACAGTTTTAAAATGACCATACCATTAAGTGCACAAATAACATATTAGAATGAGTAGAAACATGATCAATGAAGAAGAGGATGAAATCATTACTACTTTTTATTTCCTTTAACGGAGGTGACAGTTACTGGCAATAAGAAAAGGACTGCCCTTTGACATCCTTATTTGCAGCAGAAATATTAGCTCTTTCTGTGATAGGAGAATGAAATAAGAAGAATGCCAATACTTTTTACTACACTTTGAATAATTCTTTGTTTTAAATAAAGCATTCTTTGAAAGAGCAGCAATCTGCAGAGAAAGACAGTCTCAGAGGAAGATCTCACAAAATGTAAAGTGATGATGTATATGTATCCTCTATTAGAAGAGAATGTTTCCTATGGATTTCTGTCTTTAACAGAGATGGAAGATTAGGACTTCATACCTGGATTTGTTACCTCTTTGTCTTTCTTATATGAAAAGATTCTTATATGAAAAGGAGATTATATAATCTTCTTTTTCTTATATCTCTGGTCTCCAAATTTATGATAATGAAATATCTTTAATGTGTATTTCAACCTATAGATGAAAAGTGCAACCTAGCACACTCTGCAGTAGAAGCTGTGAGGGTTTCTCTCCATTTTCCTTCCTTTTTAGCAGTCCCTTGTAACAGCCTTGCTGACCTCTGTTCATAGCACCTGGTCTAGCTGTGTCCAAACAGAGTTAATGATCTCTGCAATATAAAAGTTCCAGGAAGAAAGGCAAGTGCTCTGAAGAGGAAGAACATACGGCTAAGGAACACAGACGTACTGTTTGAAAAGCTCTAGTAATTAAATCTTTAATTACTCCCTCATCGCTGAGACACCACTTCCAATTAGCTGTCACTCGAAAATGTGTTTTTTTTAATTGCTTTAGTTGTACTAAAAAAAAAAAAAAAATTCATAACTTCCATATCTTCAGAAGGACCTAGTGAGGATTGTGACTGGAGAATATGCTAATGGAAAACTCTGAATGTTATCTCAGATCTTGAAATCCCTGCAGTGATTCCCAGTTATTAGCAATTTAATGAGTCAGATCATGGAATCATCTAAGTTAGAAATGAAAGACTTCCAGGTTCCTGAACTCTTTACCAGTTACATTCATACTTTACACTTCAGTGTCTTTTCCACATCCTTCATCCTGTGCTGAAGTTGATTACTTCAAATGCTCAATAACATGGCAAGGTACAGATAGAAACAAAGGAAAAAAAAAAAAAAGATGAATTCATTACACTTCCTCTTGCTTTCTTTTTTGTTAAAATGTATAATGCTTTTTTTCCCTGTGTCCCTGTGTGGATACTTTTTATTTTCCATGTGTTTATGTCAAAGAAAGAAAGAAACAAACAAACAAACAAAAACCAAGTAACTGAGACATGAGTCATCTAATTAAATTTGGTTTCTTTTATTTTTTATTTGGAAGAAACAGCCTTCAACATGCCAACTGTATTCAGCTCCTGAAATGATAAAGATTACGTGTTGTATCGGTGTATAGTGATTTGAGCTAGGCATGAAAAAGAAACTGAGTTACTCACTGCAGTTGAGACAAGCAGTTTCTACATGACTATAAATCAATTTTTAGGGATCTTACCAACTGAAATGGAATTTGAGGAATAGCTGCATACTCATGGTTAGATTCACAGATTTAGATTTTGGGACTTAGTCACTTAGCGTTAAAAATAACAGGACAAACATGATAAGCCTTTTCAGACAATTAGCCTTCAATATATCTGTTTTAGATAACATTAGAATATTAAATTTAAAAGAAACACTATTTCCTTGGTATGTAGAGGTCTTATCATTAGGATAGTAACTGTCATCAACTAGAGCAAAGAAGACACCTGAGGAAGTCTTACTTGTGTTCCCATTCACAGCAAAGAAATCAACAGCAAACTGTTACCCAATACTATGGAGCTAGTCAGCCTGGAAAGCAGTAAGACTCAAAGAATTCCAGCTGAATACAGGCCAGGCCATGCCAAAAACTGCTCCTCTGACTGTGTACCTGCTATCCATTCATTTTCAAGTAAACAGACGCATTTATTGGTATATTAGTCAAACGGATGTCACTTGGGAAATATTTTTATAGGATAGTATTTTACTGGTATAATTATTGCATTAGTTTATTGGCAACAATCGTGATGAAGCAAACTATTTTATGTATTTCACAACTGCTTTCTTATAATTCAGGAGAAAAGACACTGGGATGTTGTCATACAAAGAGCACCTACCAGTGAGTCAAGTTGTTGTTGGAGACATTGACCGGCCTGGGTCTGAAGCCAAGATATCTGTAGGTCCTGTACGCTGTCAAGGAGATCGTAAGTTGGCTAATTTTCTTCCACTTAATCACAGGTAGAAAAATAAATAAATAAATAAATAAATAAATAAATTTTAACTTAGTAATATTGTGGATTCCCTATGCAAATTTTGACAAGTGGTTGTCTAGTCAGAGACCTTTTTCTATGGAAGCATGATGTGTTTTGAGAATTTTTATCTATGTAACTGCATGTATAATTATTCAGCTTTGCTTTTAAAATGTGGATATGTGTCTCTTTTTTTTATGGTAAATGTGGTAACTAGACTATTCAACTAAGTTTATGTAGATATAAATAGTGATATAGATTGCATAAGAATATCTTTCAACATCTGTGCTTCTGTTGAGTGCTGCTGTCGATGCCATTAGCATTGGTAGGCATATCACTGTAAACTGTGTTTATGGGGTATAAATAGTAGCATGATGGCAAAACTTCTTGCTGTAAACTATGTTTACAGCTGTATAAAGTTTAACAAGATTGTTATTTAGTGTTAAACATATCAAAGCTAAATATTTATTTGTAAAACAAGTTTTTTTTGGTGGTGGTGGTGGTGGTTTTTTTGTTGTTTGTTTGTTTGTTTTGTTTTTTATAGCAGTCCCTGATTTTCAGGCTAAAGCTGTATGGGAGATAAACATTCTCCAATTTGATCAGCAGGTGATAGAGTAAATCAGTATAAAGGATGAAATTTCTACTTCACATACACAAAAAAAGTGGGTATGCAGTTAGAAGGATTGTATTCTTCTTTTAATCTATTTGAATACTTCAATATATTTGGTATTTCAGAATGTGAAATTTACCACTGAAAGCAAAGCTTAAGGTCATTTGAAACCACACTTTAAGAACTTAACTGTGCAATTGGTACAAGGATTATACTCATCCTCTGTATTTGAAGATTTGAAGTGCATTCTGTTACAAGAGGTGTAGTAAGGAAATATTGTCAGATTTAATTACAGTTACTCATATTTTAATGATCTATAATGGATACAAAATCCATCCTCAGATGTCAATGAAGAGCCCATTTATATAAACCTGTGGGATTGCAGTGATGTAAAAATATTGAAGGAATGGGCACAGTATATGCAAGCTGAACAACACTGCTCTAACCAGCATCCAACATGACTTGATAGGGATAGATTTGGTTTGCCCTCCCTCATCTGCCCTGTTATGGCTACATGCTTGCCATTTGCCCATTTCTAAGTACCTTAAGGCAGTATTATCACCCCCGCTTTAAACTAACGTATTTAATCTTAGCTGAGGACATTTTTGCTCAGAAGAACAATAACAAAAACAGTCTTCTGGCTCCCAGTCCAGTGCCAGAAAACTGTAGGGCATTGCTTATTGAGACACCCGAGTTTGCTTAGCTTCTTTTTTTGTTTGTGGTCTTGAGATGACATAATATCATGAGATGTTTTAGCAACTTTCACATCACCTATATGGTGCTTGTTATTTATGGTGTTTTATTAATCACAGGTCACTATGTTTCCGAACTATATCTGACAAACATTTTCATAATAAAATGAAACTGCAACTGATGAGTAAGGAATAACAAATAGCATCTTTCTTGCACCTTTGTTCCTCATATCCTAAATATGAGTGCTTCTGTAAATATCAGTCTCTGAAATCTGAGCCATTTCTGAATATCCATACATATGAAACCTCATTTGAGAGCACAGTAGCCTTTACTATCTGGGGAACTGAATGGGTGTACTTCTAACACCCTGTCTAACTGAATTTTCTGTTGGAACTTTACAGATATAATATGTAGTTTTAAAGAAATTTTGCCTATGAATAAATTTGAATTTAATTCCATGGCCATGTATTATAGTCAGGAAGCCAGTATAAGTTTTCTCACAGGAGATAATACAAATCACAGTCCGTTGCAGTTAATAAAAGCTTCCATTTTATATTCCCTGTGCACTCTCCTTTATGTTCTGTCTTGACCACATACAGCAGTTGCTGTACCCCAGGCCACTGCTGTCTCACCATAGATTACAACTTATTGGAATATAAGTGTTTTGTCCTAGGGAAAATTTTGAAAATTTCAAAATGTGTCCAAGGGAACAAAGATCCAAAATGTTGAGTTTGTGGAAAGGAATTTTATAAAACAGAATTAATCCATGATTAATTCTGTATGTATTCTGCATGTATACAATGCATGTATTACATGCATCAAAACTGACATTATTAATACTCAAGATCTTGATATTTTTGTCACATCACAAGTTCATTTGCATGCATTTGCCTTTCTTTTTGAGTCAGTTTTCCTTTTGTCTCATTTCTGCCATAGCAAAAACAGAATTTAAGGGGAAGATGTTTTTTACTCATCTCAGATTTAATTTCTTTTCCATCTCCATCTTCAAAGAGGGAAGAAGCAGCTGCATTGACTATGGTTCTCTGTAAGCCAATGTTTCATAAAGTCCAGTAACAGCACTGTTCACTTAGGATCTGCAGTGACAGACAAAAAGGTCTCCTTGACAGATGACAGAAATTCAAGAACTAATCAAAACATGATTCTTATATCAGTGCATTGATTTTGTTTTTGTCTGTATGCATTTGACTGCTCATGTGTGTTGTCTAGGGAAATATACTTTGAGCCCTTATTCATTGATTTTGAGTATTGCTTATCATTACTCCTTTTGTGATTTGATACTTTCTTTCACTTCTAAAAATTGCTTTTGATTTCACTCTTATTTCCTGTTGGAGCATTCTAACAGAGTTGGCTTAATTAATCAGATGGTGGTTTGAACATAGGTGTTTTTGGTGACTGTGGGTTAAAACCACCCTATAGATATCTAGAAAAAGACAGCAACTGCCAGGGTCATTACTCATACACTTTGGCAATGTGTCTTTTGTATTCCTTCAGTAAAATACTTCCAATATACCACATGTTCAGTTTGTTTTCCATGTATATGCCAAGCCCATTTTCATTATATTCCAAACTGACAATAGGTTTCCTAGAACACTAATGAACTAAGCTCACATTGTCCTAAGGGCAGGATATATATTCCATCTAGTTTCAGCTCAGTCTGACATGTAGAAAAAAATTGAAAACTTTTTATTTTTTTTCCCCAGCAATTTTATGAACTTTGTATGACTTTGCAATCAGCTATAATAAGTATGGTAAATACAGGTCAACAGTTGATCCATTTAAGAATTTAACTGTTTGTTTGTTTGTTTGTTTGTTTTTTATTCCCAGTAACTGTAGCTACATTTAATAATCTTAAAAATTTGTCTGCTGAATTTCCTCAGCTATTTACCCCATCATGTATTTATTTATTTGTTGCACTGGACTGTACATAGTGTAATTCAAGTGGGATACAAATATATCCAAATAACACTACAATATTGTTCTCGCTGTATGTCACAGTCATTCTGATTCTACTAGCACATAGGAGAAGTGGGTGTTTTGTTTTGTTTTGTTTTGTTTTGTTTTTGTTGTTTTCTTTTGTGTGTGTGTGTGTGTTTGTGTATTTTTTTTTAATGAAAACAGCCTAAATAACGATAATAATAAAAGCAATTAAGAGTTATTTGAATTTTCAGTTGAATTTCTTGAAGATAAAATGAGTAACTGTGTCCACTCATGATTTGGATAGGGATCATCCAGTTCAGTTAATCAAATTGCTGTGATTATTCTTCATATGTGGTTGCTTTCCTCAGAGATGCAAGAGAAGAGAATGAATCACTAGGTCATCCTTCTAAAACTTTCGGAGTAAACATACATTCTATTAGGTGTTTAATAACTGATTGTTGTTTAATAACCAACGCAAATAACTTCATTTCCTGTGGATAAGTCTATCTCTTTCTGTTTACCTTTAACCCTGTTTTGCTTTGATTATTTATTTGTTTTGATTATTTATTTTAACTTGAATTTGTTTTAGTATTGGTGAGGAAATGTTTTCAACAATACCAAAAAGATTTTCTGGAATTTCTTTATGTGTCTAAGAGAACTCTTTCTTTTCTTACCTCACAGTAAATTTCAGACTATTACTGGTTGTCTCATAAAACTATAGGCTATTTCTGGTACTATGAATAAAACTTAGCCTGCTCTGAAAATAGGAGCTGCAAAACTTCCATTGTTTGCATAAGGCATTTCTCTTTCTCATTAAAATCATTTAAATCTGTAGATTTAAAGGTAGCCATGGGAAAGAGTATTTCCTCCGGTGGTTTCTCTTACACATATTCTCATATCCTTCCTAGGAAGCAAAGTGCTCCAAATGGAGCACTATCATTTGGGATGATAGTCTTGTCATCCCTTTTTACTTGCAACAAAATCTCAGACACACTATAATTACATTCAGAAAGAATTCTCTGATGTCATAAGTCAGAAATATGCAAACTGAATTGATAACACTGTTATGTACATTTTCAGCAAGATAAGATCTACTTTAAATAGTCCTTGGTGGACAGTACCAAAATGAGGAGACCTAATGTCTCTGGAATTGCAAATCAGCTTGGAATTGTCTTGATGTTTTTGGGGGGTTGATAGTATTTGAATTTGTACATCTGGAGTTATTTAAATTCCAACAAATATTTCCTTCTTTTTGATAATCTTAATCTGAGTCAATCATTCTTTGTATAATGGGAGGAATTTTGGACTAGTAAATTAGGAGATAGTCTCTACAGCACTGTAAGGATCACCAAGAGATCTTTCTACATACAAAAATAATTGGTAAAATTCATTATCACTGTGTTCATGCACTGACTATAAATTGTCAATACTTTCACCATAAAACATTGTTTTATGAGGTTTATAATTTGTCCATAAAGCTCTCTTTCAGTAGAAACTTTGCATAAAAGTGTATTCATGGAATAAATACTTGTGACACAATTTATCATAAATCACACTGACTTATGGGTCATATGTGATATTCTCTAATTTGTCCCACTCACTGTCAAGTTTTATTCTGTTATTTGCTTTCTGAGAGCAAACCCTGCCCTTGAGTACTATGCATTTTACAGAGAAGGAAGAAATACAGATCACATAAAATTTAATTATAATCCTTTTTTAGACGTCTTTTTTGTCTACCTGAAGCAGCAGGATGCCTACAAATACTGCAAGACAATAAAGGAAAAGTAGAGTTAATATTATAATATTGGCAAACTGGAAAAAACACGGCCATATACAGTCAGTAATCCCCAAATCACCTAGTCAATAATGCAAGGCAAACAAACAAACAAACAAACAAAACCTTTATGTGAGACTGATCTTGTTAGGATATACATGGTTTGTTTTGAAAGTAGTAGGACTGGCTTTTTCCTGGGCGAACGGGCGGACAAGAGGCAGTCTGCATGCGCAGGATCTGTGGAGAGGGATATTGGAAACACTGGGAAAAATCAGCAGTTGGCTGTTGGCTGTTGAAGAGAGCAGGTCTCTTGTACTGTGAAAACCTGTCGAAACGCCTCGTCACGGAGAATCATGGAGCATTTACTGGAGCAGCGATACGCAATCAAATTTTCTGTAAAACTTGGTAAAACAGGCAAAGAGACTCACGACATGATTAAGGAGGCCTACGGTGATGCTGCCATGGGTAGATTGGGTGTTTTTGACTGGCACAAGCTGTTCCAAGAAGGTAGGGAAAGAGTGGAAGACGATGACCGCTCAGGACGCCCTTTGACCAGCAAGACCAAAGAAACTGTCTCGCGAGTGAAAAATTTACTGAGCCGTGATCGCAGGATGAGTATCAGAATGATTGCTGATGACTTGAGCATTCCTCAAACCCAAGTTTTTAAGATGGTGAAAGAAAACTTAGCCATGAGGAAAGAGGAAAGTGTGCGCAAAGTTTGTGCCGTGAGTGTTGTCAGAGGAGCAAAAGGCCAACCAGAAAGCGATCTGCCAGGATCTTCTTCATCATGTGAATGAGGAGCCCGACTTTTTGGACAATGTAGTGACCAGTGACAAGACGTGGGTGTTTGAATACGACCCGGAGAGTAAGCGGCAGAGCACAGAATGGCACACCCTTGCTTCCCCACGCCCCAAGAAAGCATAAATGAGCAAATCCAAGCAAAAGTCCATGCTCATTTGCTTTTTTAATCAATATGGAGTCATCCACAAAGAGTTTGTACCACCCGGACAAACAGTTCATGCAGTTTTTTACGTGGAAGTCCTCACAAGACTGCAAAAAAATATTGCTCGTATCCACCCAGCCATCGTCAACAATTGGCGGCTGCACCATGACAACACGCCGAACCACACAGCGTTTCGCATAGTGGAGTATCTTGCCCAGCACAAGGTGGCAACGCTTCCTCAGCCCACCTACAGCCCTGACGTGGCCCCGCCAGACTTTTTTCTATTCCCGAGAATAAAATCGATGCTCAAGGGGAAGCATCATGCATCAGTAGAGGCACTTCAAGAGGCCGTGACGAGGGAGCTAAACAGCATTCTGGTCCAAGCGTTCCTGGAGGCGTACGAAAACTGGAAAACTCGTTGGCAGCAGTGTGTAGATGCAGAAGGGTGCTACTTTGAAAAATTCTAATAGTTTGTTCTATTCTCATGAATAATTTTATTTTTTTTTTTAAATAATGATTCCTACTACTTTCAGAACAGATAAAGAGAGAACCTCTTAATGGCAGTCATTGACTTTGATGCAGTTTAATCCCTTCTTTTTTAAACCTTTTCAAGCATTGTCAATATCTAGTAGAGTCTGAGTGTTTGATTAAAAGCAAAACTTACACCACTTTTACCCATGCCTGGTGATGGATGAAAGTATTAGAGATTATGCTGTCATTTAGCATGTATTTTCATTATGAGTAAAATTTACATTGCTGTCCCTAAGGACAGGGGTATGTCCTGAGTATTTATTATTAGTGAATATATATTTGATCCTTTACTGCATACTTTCCTGCCAGTTACTTTTTGTACACTCTCTACTGTCTTTTAGAATGCAAATTATATCTGTTTTATACACATATTGAATTTCGGTACAAGGAATCAATTGCACAATTTACATCTCCACGCTTTCCACAGTTGTCATGAAATTTAAACCAGACAGTGGCAAACACACTTTACCTGGTAGAAGATAGGAGTAGACCTGCCTACTATTAATTAAGTCTCCCATGCATTCAATCATTTGTAAATATGTATGTTGGTATAATCTCCAGAAGGTAGTTTGTTTGAATTTCAAGGCCCTAATAAATTATATTCTCTTTATGTATTTGGTGAAATAATGAGAATATATGGCAGTCAATGCCCATGTTCTATTCTCTAACTGACCATAAAAGAAAAAAATAGTGACACTCCATAGAGGAGGTAGGATCTTTATGTTTTACATGTATAGAATTCAATGCAACTAAGAGCTAATTTTATTCAAATTCACATCATCATTATGATAATGCAGGTTAATTTTATCTTCTTTAATACAAAAAAAAAAAGAAGTATCTGAAGCATTTAATGTAAAGTATTGTCTCTAAATTCCTAGGGAATTTAGGCAAAGACTCATTAGTCTGATAGATGACATACAGTAGCTGTTCATATTAAATTCAAATCCTGTTAAAGTTATGCTTTAATTATAATTTCAAAAATTTTACCTTCTATATGACTGTAATGCATATTAATATCTTACCACTTACCTACAGCAAAATAAGAAAAGAAACTGTGCAGGTACAAAATCTGAAAATGAAATGATGAAACAGTTCCCAAAGTGCAAAGAGATGTGATGAGAAGATGTCAGTAAAGCAGTAAGGAATTAAGAGAACCTTAGATTAAATTGGGGAATGTGAAGTTACTGGAATCCTGTCAATTACATGCATAAACTTATAGTCACCTTTAAATTTCACCTCATAAACCTGAATAATCTCAGAAATCAGGTTTAAAATGGAGAAAAATATCTATGCTCATTTTTAGGTGAAACTTTTTCTCACTTTAATACTTTTGGCCTGTATATTTTTGCAGTACTGACTGACATTTAAAAAGCAGAAAGAGCAGAAAAAGGCAAAAAATGATTGAAGGTGAAGTAGAGCAAGGTCAGACTCTTTCATCACCATGTGTCAGTATGCAAATTCGGTCCCATTTAAACATAGAAAAGTGTGTGGCTGCAGAGAAGAGGATATCCAGCTAAAAAGGATCTCTTCTAACCTCACAGCACAGCATCTAGGTCAAAACAGAAGGCAACTCAGTAACACTAAGAAACACACAAACACCAAATAAACTAATAAAGAAGCTTCGTAAACTGTCACCAATGGTCTCTCTACTAGGGAAGTATGTTACATCTAATTATGTCTTGGGATGGGGAAGGGAAGGGAAGGGAAGGGAAGGGAAGGGAAGGGAAGGGAAGGGAAGGGAAGGGAAGGGAAGGGAAGGGAAGGGAAGGGAAGGGAAGGGAAGGGAAGGGAAGGGAAGGGAAGGGAAGGGAAGGGAAGGGAAGGGAAGGGAAGGGAAGGGAAGGGAAGGGAAGGGAAGGGAAGGGAAGGGAAGGGAAGGGAAGGGAAGGGAAGGGAAAATACTGATCGTTTTAGTAAAGGTTTTAAATTTTCATCAGTTCAGGTGGAATTAAATGGAGTGAAAGAAAAAAAAAATACTTTCTAGAACCATATTTTTCTTCACATTAAAGGAATTCAAAACAGTTCTATCCATTTACTCCTAAGACCTTACAGCAATCTGTACTTGGGAAATCTTAGCTAAACTTTCAGAATCATGAAGCTTTTGGCTTCATAATATTAAGTAGCAAATTCTAACTTTTTTTTTTTTTTTTTTTTTTTTTTTTTTTTTTGTGCCCATATTTCAACTCTCATTTGTGCAGAATCTTCTGCAAAGGTGATTTAATCAAATTAAGAAAAGTAACTTTCTTCAGTAGGACAACCTTCACAGATACAGTTATGGAAAGAGAAGCAATAGTGACTTATGTGTTCAAAATCCATTTCGCCTTTACTTTCATTAATCAATTTCCAACATGCATGCTATATCTGTATGCTATTATTTACCCTTGGTTTCATGAAATCCTGTAGATGGAAACTTTTGCTTTACAATGTAATTAGTTCTGATTTTTAAAAGTGAGGAACTAAAGTCGCTGTAAGACAATTTTTACCCCAAGAACAGAGTTAATGTTTCTACATCCCATTCACTCATATACCATTTATTTTAGTTTTGCTATGACAATTTATTGTTATGAACTTTTATTGTACCTTATTATTTAATATGCAGGCAGGCAGACTTGACCATAGTTGGTAGGATACCTTTCAAGAAAGCCAAGATGCTTCCAAAACATGGTAGATAAGGGATTTTTGCAATAAGTGTGTTAAGTTCCCACCCCAAAAGGAGAGAAACTCACAGAAACATTTGCCATACCAACACTGAATAACATATGAAGTTATCTGAAACTGAATATGTTGTTATCAAGTCCAATGCTGATTGATACTAGGACATCATTTTGACTTTGATTTTCAACACTTTAAAAAAGAATCTTTTTGTCACTGTTTAATTCTATTTCATATAGGAGTGGGAGTGAGGGAGGAACCAGTTGTTCAAAAAAGATGTACAAAAACCAACAACAATAAAACAATTAACACAACAGTAAATCAATTACTCAAAAAGCAGAGAATATTCCACCTTCCAGTCAGAAAAACTATAGGATGATGACACAGAATGAAAGCAACATTTTATGCTATTTTTGAGAATTGCTTTATATCTTTCTCACAATCTAAAGCAAGATATTAAATTCTTAAAGATCATGAAACATAAAATGCTTTGCAAGAATCATAGAATCATAGGTTAACTGAAGTTGGAAGGGACTTCTGAGGTCATCTAGCAAAAATCTCCAGCTCAAAGCATGAATAACTTCTAACCCAGATCAGTTTGTGTAGGGACTTTTCTATTCATTCTATGAAAATTCCTGAGGATATATTTTGTGCAGTCTCTGTGGGCAACATGTTCCGGTGCTTAACTGCTCTAACTGTGAAAATATTTTTCTTATATCCAGTGGGAAATTTCTGTTTTGTAATCTGTGACTGTTAACTCAATTTTTTGATTTGCATCTCTGAGGAGAGATGGGATTATTCTTCTCTGGAACAACCTATCAGGCAGTGAAAGCAGCAATTAGCTCCCTTCCAAGTCTTTCTCAGACTAAGCAAATCCTGTACCCCCAGGCTCTTTTCATACATCACCTGCTTCAGTCTCTTTATGCTTGTTAAATATATTATACCATTGGAATCAAGAAAAGGAATGAACAGTCACATGCTGATTGTTTTTTTGTGAGTAAAGATCTATAAGTCCCACCTTTCCTAGTTCTGGGCAGTAAAGGACAATCTTGATAATGGTGTTGATATCATTGTTGTCAGTGTCATTTAGAGAAAAATATTTTCATCTTTCAAACATACAGTAGTCTAACCTGCACATAAGGTTTCTCCATATGGCAGTTCTCTCTAGCTACTGATAAGCATCAAGTCTTCTGTTTCCCTGTAAGGCCAGAGAGGTGTTAGCAGAGAGGTCAACTACAAATTTATCTTAATTAATGTCCCACCCAACATTCACACAGTAGGTCAAAAAAAAAAAAACAAAAACAAAAACAAAAACTACTCATCTCCCTAAACAACTCTGCAGCAGTCAATGCTATTGATTATGATACTTCTGTCCTGTTGGTAAATGTTGGCAGAATCCCAGAAGATGAATAGTTTGATTAATTCCTGAATTAATACATCCTATGACTAGTGAAGGGATCCATCTCTACTCATTCTGGAGTCATGAATTGCCTTTGTATTGCCCATATTGTCACCACAAGTCACACAGCAATGATACAAATACTTGAAAAATGCAGGTGGTACTTAAATCTGTTAGTACTGTGTTCATCACCACAAATAACAAATTACCATACCCAGGTGGTCTTATGTTTGCACAGCCAATCATATGTGGAGAACAGATAGCCTAAGATAAATACTCTCAAGAGCTTGCAGCCTGTGTGTCCAGTTTCAGACTTGAAATCTCACCTCACCTCACCTCACCTAAACCTCACCTCACCCTGGAAAAATCAATCTATATTTTATGACTATTTGAGATTCTTTGATTATGCTATTGTATGAAAACGATTGTCATAATCAAAAATGTTTATATACATTGAGCTTAATTATTTATACTTTCTCCATCTCATGCTTGAATTACTGCAACATAGAAAACTTGAACATGACACTTAGGAAACTGAAGCTAGTATAAAACAGGTTTATTATATTTATTATATTTATTTTATGTTTATTATATTGCAGATTGGAATAGGAAAAAGGACTACTTGGCTAATCCTTGCACTATGAATTGGCTTATCTCAGAGTCAAGTCTTGGTACTTGTTTTTGGATGCCCTAATAGTCAGGCTCTAGGATGTCTGTCTGAAACTCACACATGATGCCTGTTTAGAGAAGGACAGTGTTTTTTTCAGGGGCACAGACATATTTATTGAAAGAGAGGCCACTGAGACCATCTTGAAGTTGTCTGGAATGAAACATCACTAAAAAATTCCCTAACATCTCTTTCAGATGCAAGAAGTACTTTTGGTCCTTTGTTCTTCAGTCTATATATAGGGAAATAAAAGAATACACTTCACCTGTCTTTCCCATGGGGAAATGGCTGAGAAAAAAATAATAAATAAAATAAAAATAAAATAAAGGCATAGCTGACATATGGTAGTCCTGTAACTAATGTATTCATGAATACAACATGAAAACCTGAGCAGAATAACCACATTAAATTAACAGTATATAGGAATGAGTATTTCCTACGAAAGGTTTTCTGTGATTATGAAATACTAATGTTAGACATGTTTCCTACTGTCTCGTGCTCCTTAACTTCTCCTGCAGCAATTCACTTTCTTTCCAGTACATCTGACCTCTAAATAACAATTCCATAATTCCATTCCATTCAATTCCATAAGAGTTCAAACGAAAGGTAAAAAAACTTATAAGTGTAATGAACGTGGCTTGAAAGAGGGTTTATTCTTGACTCCTTATGCTCAGAGCAATGTGATTCATTCCTGAAGGGAAGAACTATTAAGCAAGAGTTCTTCCTAAACTAAGATTTTGGGGGCAGCTTTCTACAGCCTCTTCTTTTTTTTCTTTTTCTTTTTCTTTTTCTTTTTCTTTTTCTTTTTCTTTTTCTTTTTCTTTTTCTTTTTCTTTTTCTTTTTCTTTTTCTTTTTCTTTTTCTTTTTCTTTTTCTTTTTCTTTTTCTTTTTCTTTTTTTTTTTTTTCTTTTTCTTTTCTTTTTCTTTCTGAATCTGAAAATATATTAAGTGAATGAAGTGAACACTATTGCTGTACTTGTCTCTACAACATCTTAGTGAAAGGGATTTAGGTGATAAAGAGTCAATACAACTGGTATGTAAAGTGTTGTTATGTACCATAGGCCATAAAATGTTTATCCTTATCCTGTCACAAAGCTGAGAGCCATCATAAAATATAAAAGTCAAACTCCTAAGAAGAACAAAAGCAGGAGAAAGGGCCTCAACAGTATCTAAGGTTATTGATATAATGCGAAATCTGTTAAATATAGAAAACCACAAGGTGATCCTAGAATGGCAAAAACAATCTAATCTTGTGGATTATTCCTGTTCCTTCCGATTCCCTACATTTAATTGACCTAACTTTGAATTGGACACATAACCAAACAGCTGAGAGACTAACATGATTCAGAGTACTACAGCACTCATTTGTGTGTCTAGCAATCACAAATTTTTAGTGTTCATAGGAAGGGAAATATCAATGCAAAAATTACCCCTTAATCATCCTCAGTAATGTGGAAACAACAATATATAAATATATTGTTGTTTATAAATATATTGTAAACAGTAACCCAATATCTACTTAACATCACTTTGACATTCTAGCAAACCAGAGACCTGAGGATATAGATAGGAGATGCCTTTCCTTTCTCCATCAATTATCCTACAATCATTTCCATATACTTAACAAAATCCTATCTTGTAAGTCTCCTGTTTGAAAAAGTATTTCAGAGCATCGCTCATTAGTTAGGTAGAAAACAACTTCTAATTTGTAATCAACATGTATTCATATCCAATCTATGCCCTTTTGATCTTGTACGTATACTATTTATTTTTTTTCTTAAAAACATCTTACTTCTTATCCAGTACTTCCAAAATATATTCATGAAGTGCCATCTTGACTCCTCACAACATTTTGTTTATCTAGACAAATATAGCCAAACTATTCTAATTCATTTTTGTAAAATGTTTTCCTTTTGCTAATTATCCTGGTAGACTTTCCAAGTACCAGTTCCATTCTTCAAATCTGATCACAATCATTCATACCAGTCAGGTTACTCAAATATAATTTGCTAAATATAATCGTTTTACTTCTACATGGCCAAAGTTAGAATTTACCTGAAGTCAATCTCAAGCATTTCCATTCCTTTATGATTAGCAGCACAGATACCGCTAGGGATCGGGTTAGTAATCTCCATCCACATAAAAAAATAAATGAGCAAAATCTTAAACCAAGAAAGATCCAAAAGAGATAGAATATTGCATATGTGATTTATCAAGGCATAACAAGAAAGTCTCCTGACAAATACTTTTTGATGCTGAAAGAAAATGGAACATATAAGGATATCAGCCTCTATTTATATCAGTCTTATTCTATGCAACACTGTGCAAGGAGAGAGAAATTACTCCATGATTTTCCACACTTTTTTTTTTCTCTGTAAGTTCAGTATGTAAGAATCACAATTATTCAGAAATAATATTCAGATGTTTTCAGAGTCCACCTATAAAATTTATTTTTCTGGGATCCAGAGATTCTGAATTCTGCTGTCTGTATTAAATATGCAAGGTAAGAAGAATGATTTGACTAGACCTTTCCCTTGAAATCTTTAGAGAAATGATGGCTTATGCTGTAGATTTCTTTTTCTGCCTCATGCCTTGTCCCCTCTATCCTAGTTTTAGCCACTCTCTTGAAGAGAGTTAGGCAAGTACACATCATCACTTATCACAGAAAGCAAGCCTGGGGCTCTCCACATCTCTTCCCTTTTATTTACATATGAAGAGTCAGTAGTTCATAGTGGCTGAGCTATGATCAAGGATTTTCCTGAAATTAAATTCATTAGTAAAACAAGAAACATTCCAGACATGCACTGCACAGCTTGAAGTACTCAGCTGAGGAACTAATTAAAGACAAATAGCTGAGTGGGTAATGAATAAACACACATTGTGGGTAGAAATAGCACAATAGGACAAACACGCATACTCCCTGCAATATTTGATGGGAAATTAAATTATCACATATACTGAAATAAATTGAACAGTGAGAGCTCTCATAGAGCTTTTAGGCATAGACCATCCTTGGGGGTTAGCAACAGGCAATGGGATTAGAAAGTTGAGACCCTGCAATGCTGCCTTCTCCAGCCTTCAGGCACTGCCCTGACACAAAGGTCTGCACTGCACACAGCTCTCACACAGCCCACAAGTTCCTCTTGTGGGGTCAAATCCTTCCAATTCCTCCCCAACTTCTCTAAACATCAGCATGTTCATCCCTGTAAAAGAGAGGGTTTAAATTACATTTTCCTTATGCAGCTCCTTCCCTTACCTATCACCCTTCTGTGCCTCCTCCCAAGTGATATTTCCCCTAGTAACACACACTGGAGCAACAGGCCTTCCAGGAAGTACCCAGTTAGGGTAACCAAATAGGCAATAGGAAAAGTCTAGTAGCATCAGAGACATTTAACTTCTCAGTTTGAAAGGCATCAGATTGTTTCTGCAAGGAGCAGATGCAAATAGCGGTGCTTCCTGTAGCTTTTAAAAGGTTTAATGTTATCTTTTTCTATCACGTTTGTAGACTACTATATGCTGCATGCCAGCCATTTCCAGAGGCTGCTTTTTGCACAGCAGTCTGTAAATGAACAGAGAAAACACTGTTCATGACATGAAGGCGGCCAGAAGAGATATGAGCTTTGAAAATATAAAGAGCTCCTAGGGGAATTCAAATAGCCATTAGTTCATGAAAAACATCATTAAGCTCAAGTTAAGATTTCTAATACTTATCACCAAACCGAAAGTTGAATTCACAGTTTTAAAAATCCCAAGCACTAGGAAGTCTGATGTAATTTATGAGATTGCTTTAGAGAGAACCCAAGTGACTGAAAATAAGATGAAGAAGATTTAGTTCACAAAAGGGTTATCAGTTGTAGCCCTCCCTGCACACAGAGCCATAGGACTGCTTCTAATACTATGCATGAAAGTTTTCTAGTGTGACCACATTCCTGGTCATACTAGTGCTGAATCCTTAGACATAATTTTGTAATATATCCTAAAGGAGGCACTGAGGTTTGTTGCTCTGCCCCCATAGCAGGTCCAGACATAAAATTTATGGTTTCTTTATGAAAGAAATCACTCCACCCATTAAAAAAAAAAAAAAAAAAAAAAGAAAAAAAAAAAAGATTATTTTTGCTAGTATGTTTATGGAAACCAACATCACAGCCAAGACGTCTTGCACCACAGCCTGCTTCCCCTCCCTCTTTGCTTGCATCCCACTTGATTTTCTCTTCATCCTGACCACATCACTTTCTAGTCTGGTCACAGTCATGCAAAAAGAAAGGGGTTTAATGCCTGCTCACTAACACTGTGTGCCAAAGAAATCACGGATAATCAAATCCAGCAAGTTCTGCCTTATTTCACAAATAATTTACTTCAGCATAATTATTAATGATATAGGATGCAATTCAATATGATAATAATTCTTACCATCTTAGATATAGGTGGTACAGATTACTGAATATTTCTATTACATTCAACTATGTATCAGGGCATGGGGATGGCTTGTATAGAAAATACAGTTTGCATACTGACAGATGATATCAGGGAGCAGGCAAGTGAGTTGTAATGTATAGCCTACCTAAGTCTATATTTCTGTACTCTGAGGTATTTAGAATTTTACTTTTCTTTGGAGTGTTAGGTCTCCTGTGGAAGTTTCAAGAGGAAGAGAGGAAGGGGGATCCAGGGATTATCTAGGATCCTGGTGTAGGTTAAGCTGAGCTAAACTAGCAATTTGGAGACGTTAGATTTTGCTTGGTTCCATAAAATGGAGGAAGAATTTCATGTAAAGGGTAGTATAAATAAGTTGACAATTGAACATGTTTGATTGCTTTTGTTTGCGTGTGTTTCTTTTATTTGTGTCGTCTAATAATTTTGTACAGCATGTCATGTGAAAACATAGCTCTAATGATTCTATGATGCCTGTAAAAAAAGTACTATCTTACTCCTTATGCCTATGCATTTATTAAAGATAGGTATGCATAGCCCCATTATTCAGCATTAAACTGATTTATTATACTAATCTGGATAGAGTCAAATAGAAGTTGTTTTAGACTACTCTAAATAGGTTTACTGGGTATAAAGCTAGAACTGATATTGTTGTCTTTCCAATAGCCTTACCTTTTAATATGTATTGATTGAAGTATTTTGTGGTTTTAACCCTGTGGTTATACTGCTTCCTGATGTTGCATCTACAATTTATGGAAAAGACATGCTCTGACTGTCGTGGTTTAACCCAGCTGGCAGCTAAACACCACACAGCCGTTCGCTCACCCTCCCCCCTCCCTCTCTGGGATGGGGGAGAGAAATGGAAAGTGAAGCCCATGAGTTGAGATAAAGACAGTTTAATAAGACAGGAAAATAATAATAACAATAATAACAATAATAACAATAATAACAATAATAACAATAATAACAATAATAATAATAATAATAATAATAATAACAATGATGATAATAGTACTACTAATAATAATGTGTACAAACAAGTGATGCACAATGCAATTGCTCACCACCCCACTGACCGATGCCCAGCCTAACCCCGAGCAGTCTGGCCCCCTCCCCTGGCTAGCCAACCCTATATATTGTTTAGCATGACGTCAGATGGTATGGAATACCCCTTTGGCTAGTTTGGGTCACCTTTCCTAGGTCTGTCCCCTTCCCGGCTCTTGCTGCGCCCCCAGCCTGTCCGTTGGCAGGACAGAGCAAGAAGCTGAGATGTCCTTGGCTTAGTATAAGCACTGCTCTGCAACAATTAAAACATCGGGGTATTATCAACACTCTTCTCATCCTAAGCCAAAACATAGCATTCTACCAGCTACTAGGAAGAAAATTAACTCTGTTCTAACTGAAACACTGACAAAACTGGTTGACCTACAGATACCATTTAAACCCTAACATCTTTTTAAAATAAGTGCATTTTGAATTACTCCTATTAATGCTATTTTAAGTCTTCTACTACTCCAGTAACAGTTTAAAAAAAATCTTTTGTCATAAAGGTTGCAGTATCACAGAATGATTTAGGTTGGGAGGGACCTCTGGAGGTCATTTTACTCAAGCACAGCCACTTGGAGCAG